>NW_025791378.1:0-47276 GCF_907164935.1 Osmia bicornis bicornis
AATAACAATATGATATTACTATATCTACATTAGATATAATGTAATATAATGATTCCTTCCCACCGATCAATGTACATATAATGGCAGTATCGTTATTACTATATCTACGTTAGATATGTAATATACATTTAATAACAATATCATTATTACTATATCTACAGCAGATGTAATGTAGTTAGTGACTTATTCCCACAGACCAATGTACATTTAATAACAATATCATTATTACTATATCTTCATAGATATAATGTAATATACAGATCACTTCCCACAGATCAATGTACAGATTGTAACATTATCGTCATTACTATATCTATATTAGAATGTGTAATAAACACTTATGGCAGTATCGTTATTACTATGTCTACGTTAGATCTACTGCAATATACTGATTCCTTCCCACAGATCAATGCACATTGAATAGGTATCATTTATACTATATCTACATTGGATATTATGAAATATAATGGATCCCTTCCCACAGATCAATGTAATTTTTGTAATCAATACCATTATTACGATATCTACCATTAGATATAATGTAATATAATGATACCTTCCCACAGACTAATGTACAGATAATATCTGTATGGTATTACTATATCTACATTAGATATGTAATATTACATTTAATAACATATCATTATTACTATATCGACATCAGATGAAATTTAATATACTTATTTAATCTCACAGACCAAGTGTACATATAATAACAGGTTCGTTATTACTATATCTACATTAGATAATGTAATATACTGATCCCTTCACCAGATCAATACATGTAATAACATCTTCGTTATTACTATATCTACATTAGAATGTATATACATTTAATAACAATAGCATTATTCCCATATCTAATTCAGATGAAATTCATATACTAATTTAATCCCACAGACCAATGTACATTGAATAACAATATCATTATTACTATATCTACATCAGATGTAATTTAATATACTGATTTAACCCCACAGACGAATGTACATTGAATAACAATATCATTATTACTATATCTACATCAGATGTAATGTAATATACTGATTTAATCCCACAGACCAATGCACATTTAATAACAATATCATTATTACTTTATCTTCTTTAGATCTACTGCAATATACTGATTCCTTCCCACCGATCAATGTACATTGAATACCAGTATCATTTATACTATATCTACATTGGATATAATGTAATATGCTGATCACTTCCCACAGCTCAATGCACAGATTGTATCATTATCGTCATTACTCTATCTACATTAGATACGTAATAAACACTTAATAACAGTATCGTTATTACTGTATCTACATTAGATCTACTGCAATATACTTATCCCTTCCCACAGATCAATATACATATAATAACAGTTACGTTATTACTATATCTACATTAGATATAATGTAATATACTGATACCTTCCCACAGATCAATGTACATATAATAACAGTATCGTTATTACTATATCTACATTATATATATAATATACATCTAATAACAATATCCTTATTACTATATCTACATCAGATGAAATTTAATAGACCGATTTAATCCCACAGATCAATGTACAGTTAATAACAATACCATTATTACTATATCTACATCAGATGTAATTTAATATACTGATTTAATCCCACAGAACAATGTACATTCAATAACAATATCATTATTACTATATCTTCATAGATATAATGTAAATATACTGATCCCTACCCACAGATCAATGTACATATAATAACAGTTTTCGTTATTACTATATCTACAATAGATATAATGTAATATACTGATACCTCCCACAGATCAATGTACATATAATAACAGTATCGGTATTACTATATCTACATTAGATATGTAATATACATTTAATAACAATATCATTATTACTATATCTAATTTAGATATAATGTAATATAATGATCCCTTCCCACCGATCAATGTACATATAATGGCAGTATCGTTATTACTATATCTACATTAGATATGTAATATACATTTATTAACAATATCATTATTACTATATCTACATCAGATGTAATGTAATATACTGATTTAATCCCACAGACCAGTGTACATTTAATAACAATATCATTATTTCTATATCTTCTTTAGATATAATGTAATATACTGATCAGTTCCCACAGATCATTGCACAGATTGTAACATTATCGTCATTACAATATCTACATTAGATATGTAATAAACACTTAATACCAGTATCGTTATTACTATATCTACTTTAGATCTACGGCAATATACTGATTCCTTCCCACAGATCAATGTACATTGAATAACAGTATCATTTATACTATACCTACATTAGATATAATATAATATACCTACCCCTTCCCACAGATCAATGTACATATGATAACAGCTTCGTTATTACTATATCTACATTAGATATAATGTAATATACCGATACCTTCCCACAGATCAATGTACATATAATAACAGTATCGTTATTACTATATCTACATTAGATATGTAATATATATTTAATAACAATATCATTATTACTATATCTACATTAGATATGTAATATATATTTAATAACAATATCATTATTACTATATCTACATTAGATATAATGTAATATACTGATCACTTCCCACCGATCAATGCACAGATTGTATCATTATCGTCATTACTATATCTACATTAGATACGTAGTAAACACTTAATAACAGTGTCGTTATTACTGTATCTACATTAGATCTACTGCAATATACTGATTCCTTCCCACCGATCAATGTACATTGAATACCAGTATCATTTATACTATATCTACATTGGATATAATGTGATATACTGATCACTTCCCACAGCTCAATGCACAGATTGTATCATTATCGTCATTACTCTATCTACATTAGATACGTAATAAACACTTAATAACAGTATCGTTATTACTGTATCTACATTAGATCTACTGCAATATACTTATCCCTTCCCACAGATCAATTTACATATAATAACAGTTACGTTATTACTATATCTACATTAGATATAATGTAATATACTGATACCTTCCCACAGATCAATGTACATATAATAACAGTATCGTTATTACTATATCTACATTATATATATAATATACATCTAATAACAATATCATTATTACTATATCTACATCAGATGAAATTTATTATACTGATTTAATCCCACAGATCAATGTACATTTAATAACAATACCATTATTACTATATCTACATCAGATGTAATATAATATACTGATTTAATCCCACAGAACAATGTACATTCAATAACAATATCATTATTACTATATCTTCATTAGATATAATGTAATATACTGATCCCTACCCACAGATCAATGTACATATAATAACAGTTTCGTTATTACTATATCTACAATAGATATAATGTAATATACTGATACCTTCCCACAGATCAATGTACATATAATAACAGTTTCGTTATTACTATATCTACATTATATATAATGTAATATAATGATCCCTTCCCACCGATCAATGTACATATAATGGCAGTATCATCATTACTATATCTACGTTAGGTATGTGATATACATTTAATAACAATATCATTATTACTATATCTACATTAGATGGAATGTAATATACTGATTCATTCCCACAGACCAATGTACATTTAATAACAATATCGCTATTACTATATCTACATTAGATATAATGTAGTATACTGATCCCTTCCCACAGATCAGTGTACATATAATAACAGTTTCGTTATTACTATATCTACAATAGATATAATGTAATTTACTGATACCTTCCCACAGATCAATGTACATATAATAACAGTATGGTTATTACTATATCTACATTAGATATGTAATATACATTTAACATCAATATCATTATTACTATATCTACATTAGATATAATGTAATATAATTATCCCTTCCCACCGGTCAATGTATATATAATGGCAGTATCGTTATTACTATATCTACATTAGATATGTAATATATATTTAATAACAATATCATTATTACTATATCTACATCAGATGAAATTTAACATACTGATTTATTTCCACAGACCAATGTACACTTAATAACAATATCATTATTACTATATCTTCTTTAGATATAATGTAATATACTGATCACTTGCCACAGATCAATGCACAGATTGTAACATTATCGTCATTACTATATCTACATTAGATATGTAATCAACACTTAATAACAGTATCGTTATTACTATATCTACATTAGATCTACTGCGATATACTGATTCCTTCCCACAGATCAATGTACATTGAATAACAGTATCATTTATACTATATCTACATTGGATATATTGTAATATACTGATGCCTTCCCACAGATCAATGTAATTTTGGTAACAATATTACTGTTACTATATCTACATTAGATATAATATAATATACTTATCCCTTCCCACAGATCAATGTACATATGACAACAGCTTCGTTATTACTATATCTACATTAGATATAATGTAATATACCGATACCTTCCCACAGATCAATGTACATATAACAGTATCGTTATTACTATATCTACATTAGATATGTAATATATATTTAATAACAATATCATTATTACTATATCTACATCAGATGTAATGTAATATACTGATTTAATCCCACAGATCAATGTACATTTAATAACAATACCATTATTACTATATCTACAATCAGATGTAATATAATATACTGATTTAATCCCACAGACCAATTTACATTTAATAACAATATCATTATTACTATATCTTCATTAGATATAATGTAATATACTGATCCCTTCCAACAGATCAATGTAATTTTGGTAACAATATCATTATTACTATATCTACATTAGATATAATGTAATATACTCATCCCTTCGCACAGATCAATGTACATATGATAACAGTTTCGTTATTACTATATCTTCATTAGATATTATGTAATATACTGATACCTTCCCACAGATCAATGTACATATAATAACAGTTTCGTTATTACTATATCTACATTAGATATAATGTAATATACTGATCCCTTCTCACAGATCAATGTACATATAATAACAGTTTCGTTATTACTATATCTACATTAGATATGTAATATACATTTAATAACAATATCATTATTACTATATCTGCATCAGATGTAATGTAATATACTGATTTAATCCCACAGACCAGTGTACATTTCATAACAATATCAAGATTACTATATCTACATTAGATATAATGTAATATAATGATCCCTTCCCACCGATCAATGTACATATAATGGCAGTATCATCATTACTATATCTACGTTAGATATGTGATATACATTTAATAACAATATCATTATTACTATATCTACATTAGATGGAATGTAATATACTGATTCATTCCCACAGACCAATGTACATTTAATAACAATATCGCTATTACTATATCTACATTAGATATAATGTAGTATACTGATCCCTTCAAACAGATCAGTGTACATATAATAACAGTTTCGTTATTACTATATCTACAATAGATATAATGTAATTTACTGATACCTTCCCACAGATCAATGTACATATAATAACAGTATGGTTATTACTATATCTACATTAGATATGTAATATACATTTAACATCAATATCATTATTACTATATCTACATCAGATGAAATTTAACATAATGATTTAATCCCACAGACCAATGTACATTTGATAGCAATATCATTATTACTATATCTACATTAGATATAATGTATTATAATTATCCCTTCCCACCGGTCAATGTATATATAATGGCAGTATCGTTATTACTATATCTACATTAGATATGTAATATATATTTAATAACAATATCATTATTACTATATCTACATCAGATGAAATTTGACATACTGATTTATTTCCACAGACCAATGTACACTTAATAACAATATCATTTATACTATATCTTCTTTAGATATAATGTAATATACTGATCACTTGCCACAGATCAATGCACAGATTGTAACATTATCGTCATTACTATATCTACATTAGATATGTAATCAACACTTAATAACAGTATCGTTATTACTATATCTACATTAGATCTACTGCGATATACTGATTCCTTCCCACAGATCAATGTACATTGAATAACAGTATCATCTATACTATATCTACATTGGATATATTCTAATATACTGATGCCTTCCCACAGATCAATGTAATTTTGGTAACAATATTACTGTTACTATATCTACATTAGATATAATGTAATATACTCATCCCTTCCCACAGATCAATGTACATATGATAACAGTTTCGTTATTACTATATCTTCATTAGATATAATGTAATATACTGATACCTTCCCATAGATCAGTGTACATATAATAACAGTATCGTTATTACAATATCTACATTAGATATGTAATGTACATTTAATAACAATATCATTATTACTATATGTACATTAGATATAATGTTATATAATGATCCCTTCCCACCGATCAATGTACATATAATGGCAGCATCGTCATTACTATATCTACGTTAGGTATGTAATATACATCTAATAACAATATCATTATTACTATATCTACATTAAAAGTAATGTAATATACTGATTCATTCCCACAGACCAATGTACATTTAATAACAATATCACTATTACTATATCTTCATTAGATATTATGTAATATACTGATCCCTTCCCACAGATCAATGTACATATAATAACAGCTTCGTTATTAGTATATCTGCATTAGATATATAATATATATTTAATAACAATATCATTATTACTATATCTACATCAGATGTAATGTAGTATACTGATTTATTCCCACAGACCAATTTACATTTAATAACAATGTCATTATTACTATATCTTCATTAGATATAATGTAATATACTGATCACTTCCCACAGATCAATGCACAGATCGTATCATTATTGTCATTACTATATCTACATTAGATACGTAATAAACAATTAATAACAGTGTCGTTACTACTGTATCTACATTAGATCTACTGCAATATACTGATTCCTTCCCACAGATCAATGTACATTTAATAACAATATCATTATTACTATATCTACATTAGATATAATGTAATATAATGATCCCTTCCCACAGATCAATGTACAGATTGGTAACAATATCAGTATTACTATATCTACATTAGATATAATGTAATATACTGATCCCTTCCCACAGATCAATGTACATATAATAACAGTTTCGTTATTACTATATCTACAATAGATATAATGTAATATACTGATACCTTCCCACAGATCAATGTACATATAATAACAGTATCGTTATTACTATATCTACATTAGATATGTAATATACATTTAATAACAATATCATTATTACTATATCTACATTAGATATAATGTAATATAATGATCCCTTCCCACCGATCAATGTACATATAATGGCAGTATCGTTATTACTATATCTACGTTAGATATGTAATATACATTTATTAACAATATCATTATTACTATATCTACAGCAGATGTAATGTAGTATAGTGACTTATTCCCACAGACCAATGTACATTTAATAACAATATCATTACTACTATATCTTCATTAGATATAATGTAATATACAGATCACTTCCCACAGATCAATGCACAGATTGTAACATTATCGTCATTACTATATCTATATTAGATGTGTAATAAACACTTAATGACAGTATCGTTATTACTATATCTACATTAGATCTACTGCAATATACTGATTCCTTCCCACAGATCAATGCACATTGAATAAGAGTATCATTTATACTATATCTACATTGGATATTATGAAATATAATGATCCCTTCCCACAGATCAATGTAATTTTGGTAACAATATCATTATTACTATATCTACATTAGATATAATGTAATATACTGATCCCTTCCCACAGATCAATGTACATATAATAACAGTTTCGTTATTACTATATCCACTTTAGATATAATGTAATATACTGATAGCTTCCCACCGATCAATTTACATGTAATAACAGTATCGTTATTACTATATCTACATTAGATATGTAATATACATTTATTAACAATATCATTATTACTATATATACATTAGATATAATGTAATATAATGATCCCTTCCCACCGATCAATGTACATATAATGGCCGTATCGTTATTACTATATCTACATTAGATATGTAATGTACAGGGTGTAAAAAAATTAAATGTCACGACCTATATGGGGTGATTCTACACCTCTGGATCGGTGGAGATCTGTCAAAAAAAGCGACCGCAAAATTGACCTTGACCCCTAAATTCAAGGTCAAACTTTTTTATTGGCTTATCGTATAGTGCTCACCGAGGGGATAAAAAGTCTGAAAGGAACCATGTGCCGGAAATCAACCCTTCTCCTAGAAAAAAGCCGTCAAAGTTTCCATATACCATAATGCATTAAACGTTTAGTCGCCCGGTACCCCTCTCCAGTGATCTTGGCGCGGCAGTCTCGCGTATCGCTCGAATTTGATGCTATAGGACAATTCTTGAATTTCAATCACAATGCCAGCATATAGGAAGGGTAAATTCTAAGAGAGCATATTTAAAATGACAAAATAACTACTGCGTGTAAAAGAAAATAAAAATGAATTTAATCGAAACATTCGTAATATAATATAGAATGTTACAGGTAATAATGAAAATAATATAATAGATAATAATAATATAATATAAAAAATGATAATATATAATATAATATAATATATAATATAATATAATATAAAAAATAATAATATATAAGATAAAGAAATATAAAAAATAATAATATATAAAATAAAATAATATAAAAAATAATAATATATGATACAATAATTTAATTAAAATAATTTGATTATCTGTTGACGGACGGGTGTGCTATTGACGAAGCGGGACGAAATTACTTTAGCTCGTAAGATGACTTAGTGCGGAACAATGGAAGACGATTACACCTCAACGAAATTCCTGATAGACGAGATTTTGCGTGACTAGATTATCAATTCGGGGAGCAGGAAATCGTGATGCAGCTTACTACAAGACGTAACGGAGCAGGTCGACCTCGAGTGCATTGGCAGAAAGAAGAAAAAGTTATAGCTCTCGCAAGAGCTTATCCACTGATGGGGTTACGGAGCATCGCGAGAAGAGTAGGAATCTCGCACATGACAGTGCGGCGTATAATACGCGAAGAAGGTCTGCGACCATATAGAATTCGACGTGTCCAAGCCCTACGCCCTAACGATTATGCCACACGGCGAGAATTTTGTAACTGGATGTTACGTAAACTGCGACACGATCCACGCTTTCTGGAACGTGTCCTATTCACGGATGAGAGCAGCTTTTCGAGTAGCAACATCCTCAATCGGCAGAATGCAAGGATTTGGGCGTACCGCAACCCCCATGCGATGATGGAGCAATTTAATCAAGGAAGATTCACCGTTAATGTCTGGGCAGGCATCATTGGCAACCATATTATCGGCCCGATCTATTTGCCGACACGGTTAACCAGTGCAACATATCTTCAATTTCTAAGATCGAAACTCTTAAGTGAACTGCGGCACATCATTCCGCGAAATCAACGAAATTCAACCTACTTTATGCACGATGGTGCCCCACCGCACTCCAGCCGAATGGTGCAACAGTTTCTAAATGAACTGTTTGGATCGCGGTGGATAGGACGAAGACCTGCTTCCCATGTGTGAGCTCCCCGTTGACCGGATTTCACACCACTGGATTTTTTCCTCTGAGGAGCCGTGAAAGACATCGTTTATCGCTCAGGCGGAGAAATTACATCGGACCCGCAATTGAAACGACGGATTGAATATGCATTCAACCAAATTAAAACATCGGGGAAAAGATATAAAGAAATATCGAGCAGCGTGTGCGTGCATGTTTGTGCAACCGTGGTGGTCACATCGAAGCGGGCACGCCGGCACGCAGGCACGTCTTCTCCGTGCGATTCGCCAATCCTTTGTGTGCGCAGAAGAAATAGAAGCCTCAGCGGGGATGTGTTATCGTCACCTAAAATTAAAAGTAATTAAATATGGAAAGAACAACTTTTTACTACTATATTGTGTTCTACTTACGAAACGAATCATTCAGTGTATCCACCGTTAGATTGAAAGCTGCTCTGACTCGTTCTGCAAAAGTTCTGCAAAAGGCTCTGTAAAAGTTTTAAGACTGTTAGACTTTTTCTCACACATAAAAAATATTCTTTACTTATAATATTCTATTTTAAACACACTTACTTAATGCTGTTGCCTTCTATTCCTTCTGCGTACCCAAAGGATTGCACCGTTGTAACGAATCGTTCGCAGAAGCCGTGCCTGCGTGCTCGCTTCGATGTGACCACCACGGTTGCACAAACATGCACGCACACGCTGCTCCATATTTCTTGCTATCTTCTCACCGATGTTACGAGTGGATTTAATTTGGTTGAATGCACATTCAGTCCGTCGTTTCAATTGTGGGACCGATGTAATTTCTCCGCCTGAGCGATAAACGATGTCTTTCACGGCTCCCCAGAGGAAGAAATCCAGTGGTGTCAAATCCGGTGAACGGGGAGGCCACACATGGGGAGCAGGTCTTCGTCCTATCCACCGCGATCCAAACATTTCATTTAGAAACTGTTGCACCATTCGGCTGGAGTGCGGTGGAGCACCATCGTGCATAAAGTAGGTTGAATTTCGTTGATTTCGCGGAATGATGTGCCGCAGTTCACTTAAGAGTTTCGATCTTAGAAATTGAAGATATGTTGCACTGGTTAACCGTGTCGGCAAATAGATCGGGCCGATAATATGGTTGCCAATGATGCCTGCCCAGACATTAACGGTGAATCTTCCTTGATTAAATTGCTCCATCATCGCATGGGGGTTGCGGTACGCCCAAATCCTTGCATTCTGCCGATTGAGGATGTTGCTACTCGAAAAGCTGCTCTCATCCGTGAATAGGACACGTTCCAGAAAGCGTGGATCGTGTCGCAGTTTACGTAACATCCAGTTACAAAATTCTCGCCGTGTGGCATAATCGTTAGGGCGTAGGGCTTGGACTCGTCGAATTCTATATGGTCGCAGACCTTCTTCGCGTATTATACGCCGCACTGTCATGTGCGAGATTCCTACTCTTCTCGCGATGCTCCGTAACCCCATCAGTGGATAAGCTCTTGCGAGAGCTATAGCTTTTTCTTCTTTCTGCCAATGCACTCGAGGTCGACCTGCTCCGTTACGTCTTGTAGTAAGCTGCATCACGATTTCCTGCTCCCCGAATTGGTAATCCAGTCGCGCAAAATCTCGTCTATCAGGAATTTCGTTGGGGTGTAATCGTCTCCCATTGTTCCGCACTAAATCACGATAAATCTTACGAGCTAAAGTATAATTTCGTCCCGCTTCGTCAATAGCACGTAGCATCACCCGAATATTTTTATATTTGGGCATCTTCGCTCCGCCGTGGTTACGAATAAACTGCCTCTTTACCGAGTTCGAAACCGTGCGAGATGGAGGCGTCTCCTATTGAAATCATAAAAACTACACAGGAAAGAAAGAAAAGAAATAAGTAAAACAGGGAGAAAAATAGAGATGGGGTGAACACCACATCTATAAGTTCAACAACCGAATGGCCGTTCGCATAGAACCTACACCAATTCACGTGATATCTGATCCGATACTTTTTATGACGCTCGACCTCCAGTCATAAAGAAAAAAGGACAGAAACAAAGAGCGGCAGAGAGGAAGAAGGATGGACTGAAGGAACGAACGAAGGAAGGAAAGACGGAACTAAGAAAGAAGGAAGTAGGAAACAGAGAAAGCAAGAACGGAAGGAAAAGAGAGAGGAAACGAACAGCAGCAAAAAAAAGTGGAAGAACGAGAAAATAAAATGCTTAGTGCGGAAGCTGGGATCACGACCTGTTACTATGCGGAGCCGATGCTTTCAACCTTGGATTTGACTACAAAATATACGCACATTATAAATAAAATGATTTCTAGAACTAATAGAATTTTATCATCACTCTCGAGAGAACGAGCTGATTTGTTATATCCGGTTCACTAAAAACCTCATTTCCGAGACAAGACAAATGGTGCAGCGAGTAATACGATTTTTTGTTCCTCGATCAACAACTTTTGCATCTATATTTTAAATGCAAAACTTCTGCGAATAAAACTCATTTATATTGTCTTTTGCAAATTGCAACCATAATCAATATAATGATATATTTCACGAGATTCGAATGTTTGATGCAGCCCTTTGCGTAATAAGTAACTGATGCATTAACTGCGTAACCGCGATGTGTTAACGAACTGTGAAATGATAAAACTAAACATTTATCTTGCGTTTATATTCGAAGTGCAAAACTTCAGTGAATTAAATTCATTTTTATTTTCTTTTACACGCAGTAGTTATTTTGTCATTTTAAATATGCTCTCTTAGAATTTACCCTTCCTATATGCTGGCATTGTGATTGAAATTCAAGAATTGTCCTATAGCATCAAATTCGAGCGATACGTGAGACTGCCGCGCCAAGATCAATGGAGAGGGGTACCGGGCGACTCAACGTTTAATGCATTATGGTATATGGAAACTTCGATGGCTTTTTTCTAGGAGAAGGGTTGATTTCCGGCACATGGTTCCTTTCAGACTTTTTATCCCCTCGATGAGCACTATACGATAAGCCAATAAAAAAGTTTGACCTTGAATTTAGGGGTCAACGTCAATTTTGCGGTCGCTTTTTTTGACAGATCTCCACCGATCCAGAGGTGTAGAATCACCCCATATAGGTCGTGACATTTAATTTTTTTACACCCTGTACATTTAATAACAATATCATTATTACTACATCTACATCAAATGAAATTTAATATACTGATTTAATCTCACAGACCAATGTACATTTAATAACAATACCATTATTACTATGTCTACATCAGATGTAATATAATATACTGATTTAATCCCACAGATCAATGTACATTTAATAACAATATCATTATTACTATATCTACATTAGATATAATGTAATATACTGATCCCTACCCACAGATCAATGTACATATAATAACAGTTTCGTTATTACTATATCTACAATAGATATAATGTAATATACTGATACCTTCCCACAGATGAATGTACATATAATAACAGTTTCGTTATTACTATATCTACATTAGATATAATGTAATATACTGATCCCTTCTCACAGATCAATGTACATATAATAACAGTTTCGTTATTACTATATCTACATTAGATATGTAATATACATTTAATAACAATATCATTATTACTATATCTGCATCAGATGTAATGTAATATACTGATTTAATCCCACAGACCAGTGTACATTTCATAACAATATCAAAATTACTATATCTACATCAGATGTAATATAATATACTGATTTAATCCCACAGAACAATGTACATTCAATAACAATATCATTATTACTATATCTTCATTAGATATAATGTAATATACTGATCCCTTCCCACAGATCAATGTAATTTTGGTAACAATATCATTATTACTATATCTACATTAGATATAATGTAATATACTCATCCCTTCCCACAGATCAATGTACATATGATAACAGTTTCGTTATTACTATATCTTCATTAGATATAATGTAATATACTGATACCTTCCCATAGATCAGTGTACATATAATAACAGTATCGTTATTACAATATCCACATTAGATATGTAATGTACATTTAATAACAATATCATTATTACTATATGTACATTAGATATAATGTTATATAATGATCCCTTCCCACCGATCAATGTACATATAATGGCAGCATCGTCATTACTATATCTACGTTAGGTATGTAATATACATTTAATAACAATATCATTATTACTATATCTACATTAAAAGTAATGTAATATACTGATTCATTCCCACAGACCAATGTACATTTAATAACAATATCACTATTACTATATCTTCATTAGATATTATGTAATATACTGATCCCTTCCCACAGATCAATGTACATATAATAACAGTTTCGTTATTACTATATCTGCATTAGATATATAATATATATTTAATAACAATATCATTATTACTATATCTACATCAGATGTAATGTAGTATACTGATTTATTCCCACAGACCAATTTACATTTAATAACAATGTCATTATTACTATATCTTCATTAGATATAATGTAATATACTGATCACTTCCCACAGATCAATGCACAGATCGTATCATTATTGTCATTACTATATCTACATTAGATACGTAATAAACAATTAATAACTGTGTCGTTACTACTGTATCTACATTAGATCTACTGCAATATACTGATTCCTTCCCACAGATCAATGTACATTGAATACCAGTATCATTTATACTATATCTACATTGGATATAATGTAATATACTGCTCCATTCCCACACATCAATGTAATTTTGGTAACAATATCATTATTACTATATCTACATTAGATATAATGTAATATACTGATCCCTTCCCACAGATCAATGTACATATAATAACAGTTTCGTTATTACTATATCTACAATGGATATGATGTAATATACTGATCTCTTCCCACAGATCAATGTACATATAATAACAGTATCGTTATTACTATATCTACATTAGATATGTAATATACAATTAACAACAATATCATTATTACTATATCTACATCAGAAGTAATGTAATATACTGATTTAATCCCACAGATCAATGTACATTTAATAACAATACCATTATTACTATATCTACATCAGATGTAATGTAATATACTGGTTTATTCCCACAGATCAATGTACATACAATAACAGTTTCGTTATTACTATACCTACATTAGATATAATGTTATATACTGATACCTTCTCACAGATCAATGTACATATAATAACAGTATCGTTATTACTATATCTACATTAGATATGTAATATACATTTAATAACAATATCATTACTACTATATCTACATAAGATGAAATTTAATATACTGATTTAATCCCACAGACCAATGTACATTTAATAACAATATCATAATTACTATATCTACATTAGATATAATGTAATATAATGATTCCTTAACACCGATGAATGTACATATAATGGCAGTATCGTTATTACTATATCAGAATTAGGTCTCCTGCAATATACTGATCCCTTCCCACAGACCAATGTACATTTAATAGATATAGTAATGACGAAACTGTTATTATATGTACATTGATGTGTGGGAAGGTATCAGTGTATTACATTGTATCCAATGTAGATATAGTAATAATGATATTGTTATTAAATGTACATTGGTCTGTGGGAATAAATCAGTATATTAAATTACATCTGATGTAGATATAGTAATAATGATATTGTTATTAAATGTACATTGGTCTGTGGGATTAAATCAGTATATTAAATTTCATCTGATGTAGATATAGTAATAATGATATTGTTATTCAATGTATATTACATATCTAATGTAGATATAGTAATAACGATACTGTTATTCTATGTATATTGATCTGTGGGAAGGTATCAGTATATTACATTATATCTAATGTAGATATAGTAATAATGATACTGTTATTAAGTGTTTATTACATATCTAATGTAGATATACTAATGACGATAATGTTACAATCTGTGCATTGATCTGTGGGAAGTGGTCAGTATATTACATTATATCTAATGAGAATATAGTAATAACGATACTGTTATTAAGTGTTTATTACATATCTAATGCTGATATAGTAATGACGATAATGCTACAATCTGTGCATTGATCTGTGGGAAGTGATCAGTATATTACATTATATGCAAAGAAGATATAATAATAATGATATTGTTAGTAAATGTTCATTGGTCTGTTGGATGAAATCAGTATATTACATTACATCTGAGGTAGATATAGTAATAATGATATTGTTATTCAATGTACATTGGTCTGTGGGATTAAATCAGTATATTAAATTACATCTGATGTAGATATAGTAATAATGATATTCTTATTAAATGTACATTGGTCTGTGGGATTAAATCAGTATATTACATTACATCTGATGTAGATATAGTAATAATGATATTGTTATTCAATGCACATTGGTCTGTGGGATTAAATCAGTATATTAAATTACATCTGATGTAGATATAGTAATAATGGTATTGTTATTAAATGTACATTGGTCTGTGGGATTAAATCAGTATATTACGTTACATCTGATGCAGATATAGTAATAATGATATTGTTATTAAATGTATCTTACATATCTAATGTAGATATAGTAATAATGATACTGCCATTATATGTAAATTGATCGGTGGGAAGGGATCATTATATTACATTACATCTAATGTAGATATAGTAATAATGATATTGTTATTAAATGTACATTGGACTGTGGGATTAAATCAGTATATTAAATTTCATCGGATGTAGATATAGTAATAATGATATTGTTATTAAATGTATATTACATATCCAATGTAAATATAGTATAAATGATACTGTGATTCAGTGTACATTGATCTGTGGGAAGGAACTAGTATATTGCAGTAGATCTAATGTAGATATAGTAATAACGATACTGTTATTAAGTGTTTATTACATATCTAATGTAGATATAGTAATGACGATAATGTTACAATCTGTACATAGATCTGTGGGAAGTGATCAGTATATTACATTATATCTACAGAAGATATAGTAATAATGATATTGTTATTAAATGTACATTGGTCTGTGGGATTAAATCAGTATATTACATTACATCTGATGTAGATATAGTAATAATGATATTGTTATTAAATGTATATTACATGTCTAATGTAGATATAGTAATAACGAAACTGTTATTATATGTACATCGACCTGTGGGAAGGGATAAGTATATTACATAATATCCAATGTAGATGTAGTAATAACGATATTGTTACCAAAATTACATTGATCTGTGGGAAGGCATCAGTATATTACATTATATCTATTGTAGACATAGTAATAACGAAACTGTTATTATATGTACATTGATCTGTGGGAAGGTATCAGTGTATTACACTATATCTAATGTAGATATAGAAATAACGAAACTGTTATTATATGTACATTGATCTGTGGGATTAAATCAGTATATTAAATTACATCTGATGAAGATATAGTAATAATGGTATTGTTATTAAATGTATATTACATATCTATTGTAGATATAGTAATAAGGATACTGTTATTATATGTACATTGATCTGTGGGAAGGTATCAGTATATTACATTATATCTAATGTAGATATAGTAATAATGATATTACTATTAAATGTACATTGGTCTGTGGGATTAAATCAGTATATTACATTTCATCTGATGTAGATATAGTAATAATGATATTGTTATTAAATGTATATTACATATCTAATATAGATATAGTAATAACGATACTGTTATTATATGTACATTGATCTGTGGGAAGTTATCAGTATATTACATTATATCTATTGTAGACATAGTAATAACGAAACTGTTATTATATGTACATTGATCTGTGGGAAGGGATCAGTATATTACATTATATCTAATGTAGATATAGTAATAATGATATTGTTACCAAAATTACAGTGATCTGTGGGAAGGGATTAGTATATTACATTATATCCAATGCAGATATAGTATATATGATACTGGTATTCAATGTGGATTGATCTGTGGGAAGGAATCAGTATAATGCAGTAGATCTAATGTAGATATAGTAATAACGATACTGTTATTAAGTGTTTATTACGTATCTAATGTAGATATAGTAATGACGATAATGTTACAATCTGTGCATTGATCTGTGGGAAGTGATCAGTATTTTACATTATATCTAATGAAGATATAGTAATAATGATATTGTTAGTAAATGTACATTAGTCTGTGGGAATAAATCAGTATATTACATTACATCTGATGTAGATATAGTAATAATGATATTGTTATTAAATGTATATTACATATCTAATGTAGATATAGTAATAACAATACTGCTATTATATGTACATTGATATGTGGGAAGGTATCAGTATATTACATTAAATCTAATGTAGATATAGTAATAACGATACTGTTATTATATGTATATTGATCTGTGGGAAGGGATCTGTATATTACATTATATATAATGTAGATATAGTAATAATGATATTGTTACCAAAATTACATTGATCTGTGGGAAGGGATCAGTATATTACATTATATCCAATGTAGATATAGTATGAATGATACTGTTATTCAATGTACATTGATCTGTTGGAATAAATCGGTATATTGCAGTAGATCTAATGTAGATATAGTAATAACGATACTGCTATTAAGTGTTTATTACATACCTAATGTAGATATAGTAATGACGATAATGTTACAATGTGTGCATAGATCTGTGGGAATGGATCAGTATATTACATTATATCTAATGTAGATATAGTAATAATGATATTGTTAGTAAATGTTCATTGGTCTGTTGGATGAAATCAGTATATTACATTACATCTGAGGTAGATATAGTAATAATGATATTGTTATTCAATGTACATTGGTCTGTGGGATTAAATCAGTATATTAAATTACATCTGATGTAGATATAGTAATAATGGTATTGTTATTAAATGTACATTGGTCTGTGGGATTAAATCAGTATATTAAACTTCATCTGATGTAGATATAGTAACAATGATATTGTTATTAAATGTATATTACGTATCTAATGTAGATACTCCGTGCGGGGTTTTTTCCGGTCCCCCACCGGACGCGTCCCCAGGTGGCGGATAGGGGAATGCTCGGCAGATATGCAGGGTAGTCGGAAAATAAAATACCGACCGCGGACCAAAACTGGAACTTGAAATCCAGAACGCGTCTGTTCCCGTATCGGGCGGCGTTCTGGTCGGCGTCTGTTCCCCGTGTCAGGGGCGCTCGCTTTTCTTGACGGGTCAGGAGGCGTAGCGGTTACGGTGACACTGCCCGAAAGGGATGTGTGGGTGATCTGTAAAGCGCGCGCATCCTGGAGGCTCCCGGTGTCAACGCACCGCACCCAAGGGGGTACCAGGAGGCTGATGAAGGATGAAGGTGCACGGCTGGGACGGATGCCACATCCCCGCCCCCAAGCCACAAGCGACCGCAGTCATGGAGGTAGCTGCGGTCGTGATCGCCCTTCCACATCCGGAGGCGACCGCGTTCGGAGACGGCCTGGTACCCTGGAGTAGCAGAAGAATAACTATGGAATGCAAAATAATCAACACTAGCACTAGCAAAGGAGGAGAGAGAATCTTACGTCCTCGTCCGGAAAAAGATTTTGACCGAGATCTTGATCTCGAAGAAACCTTGACCAACGAAGAGCAGGCGTTCACACCGAGAAAGAGTTTGGCGCGGAGCCCTCCGCGAACAGGCAGGACGTTTCCTACTCTGGGCGGTGAGGAACCACTCGTCGTGAGTGAAGGAGTGGTGGCAGCAAGGGCGGTCCCGGAACCGGAGGCGCCTCAGACTGCTCAACCACATGACGAGATAGGAGTGTTCGACGACCTTGTGCGGCAGATTCGCGACGTCATCAACGAAATGACGGCGGCCACGACGAAGCAGCGTAATGTCGCGATGGCCATCAAAAACGGCCTTCCGCGACTACTGGAGCTGACCGACGCCCTCGAGGCTGCCCAACCCTGCCAGGGTCCTCAGGATGCAGGCGCACGGAAGCGTGCGCGCGAGGAGAGGACTAGCCCAGCGTCCCAGACTTCCCCAGCCGAGAAGAGGGTGAAGGATGAGGAGAATGGCTGGAATATCGCGGTGGGAAGAAGGAAACTGAACGCTGCGAAGACCGGTGCTCCCATACGTGCAACAAATCCCGACGCCTCAACACCTCCGATCACTGCCTCTTCTCCGGAGGCAAAGCCAAAGAAGAAGAAAAGAAAGCCCAGGCGAAAACCGCGTACCGCAGCTGTGGTAGTGAAACCAGCTGAAGGCAGCAGCTACGCTGAGGTGCTAGCAAAACTGCGTACGGCGGTCAAGCCGGAGGAAGCGGGGGTCGAAGTAAAGACCATCCGTCAGACGCGATCGGGAGAAGTGCTCTTCGAACTCGCTGGAACGGCGAAGCCAGAGCAAAAGGCCTCATTCAGCGAAGCTATAAAAGGGGTGCTTGGTAAGGCGGGATCTGTTCGGCGGATGGAGCCCAAAGAAGCGATAGAGCTGAGGGATTTAGACAGCCTCACCACTGTGAATGAGGTGGAAGAGGCTCTTAAGCGGGAACTGGGCGTTCCCCTCGGGGACGTGCGGATCTCCGTAACCAGGGAGAACACCAGGGGACAGAAACTCGCTATTATCGAGCTCGAGGAGCGAGTCGCGGCCAGGTTAATGGACCGCGGTCGAATACGGGTTGGCATGGTAATGTGCCGACCCAGAAGGAGGACCACAGTCTTGCGGTGCTTCAGGTGCCTCGCGTTCGGGCACCTGGCACGCGGCTGTAAAGGGCCAGATAGGCAGCACTGCTGTTATCGTTGTGGAGAGAAGGGGCACGTGGCAGCAGGTTGTCAGAAGGCCCCAAGATGCGTGGTCTGCGCCGGCAGCGGTTTGAAAGCCGCGGAATCGCAGCACGTGACAGGGTCCGACGCCTGCAAAGCGTTTCGCTACGCCTTAACCGAAGCTAAAAAGAAGAATAATGGTTAAAGTGCTTCAAGACAATCTTAATCGGAGTAAGGTCGCGGACGCTCTCTTGGACCAGTTGCGACGCGAGAAGGAGATCGACATCCTCCTCCTTAGTGAACCCTACAAAGCGCGGGTGGGCCCAGCGTGGTTTGTCGACACGCTGGGAACAGCTGCAATCTGGATCCCGAACCCCTCCAAATTTCGGATCCAGTCGCACGGAGCAGGCGCCGGTTTCGTCTGGGTAAAGGGAGAAGGCTTGATACTGGCTAGCGTCTACCTCTCCCCTAACGATCGTATTGCGGAATTCTGCAATAAGATTGATGCCCTAGAAGACAACATCCACGAGCTGGAGGGCGCATGGGTTATCGGAGGAGACTTCAATGCTAAGGCTGTCGAGTGGGGAATGTCCAAACCGGACACCAGAGGAAGATTGGTCGTTGAGCTAGCGGCCCGCCGGAACCTGGTGATCCTCAACCGAGGGTCGTCCACGACCTTTCGGAGGTTTGGCTATCAGGAGACCATTATCGATATCACGATGGCGTCTGAGCATGTCGCCCCCCGTATTGAGGGCTGGAAAGTCATCGAAGACTACACGGGGAGTGACCACCAATACGTGGCTTTTCAGATAGTCGGGAAACGACGGAGGAGCACGGTTCCACCCGCTCTTCGAAGATGGAACCTTAAGACGCTCCAGCGGGAAAAGTTCGAGGAGACCCTCCGCCTTGGGCTGCAGAACATTCCGCAGCTCACAGGGGAGACTTGGACCCGACTGTCGTTAGAGCGGTTCGTCGCAACCATGGATGCCATCCAGAAGGCGTGCGAAGCATCCATGAGCCGCGGAAAGCCACGTGGTGCCAAACGGCCTGTATACTGGTGGTCGAGCGACATCGCCAACCTCCGGAGTGAATGCATGCGTCTGCGGCGATCAGCACAGCGTAAGAGGCGAACTCCCGACGGGGAGGCTCTCTGGCAAAGGTACAGGGCGAAGCGCAGGGAGCTCCGCCACACTATCAGGACGAGCCAGCAGCGTTGCTGGGAAGACCTCCGCGAGGAGGTCAACCGAGATCCGTGGGGGCTAGCGTACCAAATCGTGCGCCGTAAGATCGGCATCCAGAATGGCCCCGCGGTTCTGCCCGCAGACGAGGCATCGGTGATAGTGGACGCTCTCTTCCCGGATCACCCGGAAAGAGCGCGACGGTCAGTGGGGCAGCAGGTGGAAGAGTTCCCCCTCTTCACCTTGCAGGCAATGCAAGATGCAGCCCGGACCTTCCGCAACAGGAAAGCCCCGGGCCCGAACGGGATTCCAGCAGAGATCGTGAAGTTGGCCGTCCAGCTTTGCCCACGACCGATGCTGGACATGCTCAACGCGTGTCTGGGTTCCGGCCTTTGGCCGATCCGATGGAAGATTCAGCGCCTGGCGCTGGTCAGTAAGGGCAAAGGGCAGCTGACCGGTCCGTCCGCATACAGGCCCATCTGTATGCTGGATACGGCCGGGAAGCTTCTCGAGAAAATGATCAAGCCCCGTCTCTTGGCAGCTTACCAGGCGGCGGGTGACCTATCGGATCGACAGTTTGGCTTTAGACGTGGAAGGGCTACCGTTGACGCCGTACGGGTGATCACGGAGGCCGCCAACAAGGCAGAATCTGGTAACCGACACAGCTGGCATGTCGTCCTTGTGGCCACACTGGACGTCAAGAACGCTTTCAACTCTGCGAGCTGGGTGAAGATACTCGCGGCACTGAAGCACACATTCCAGGTACCGGACTATCTCCTCCGTATAATGGAGGACTATTTCTCGGATCGTGTCCTGATATACGACACGGCCGAGGGAAGACGGAGGAAAAAAGTCACCGCGGGAGTGGCCCAGGGGTCCATCTTAGGTCCGGACCGCTGGAACGCGTTTTACGACGCCATCCTGCGGATCGTGTTCCCCAGTGAGGCGTTTCTGGTGGGCTACGCGGACGACATAGCGGTCGTCATTGTCGCCCGCAACACGGAGCTCGCACAATATGCCCTCAATCAAGTCATGAGACGGGTGGAGAAGTGGATGGCCGACGTTGGTCTTCGGCTGGCAAACGAAAAGACCGAAATCGTCGTTCTGTCCAAGCGAAGGATTCCCACCGAAATACCTTTCAAGGTGGGGGCTCATATCATCTTAGCCAAAGCCGCCATTAGATACCTGGGAGTCATGCTTGACACCAAACGGACCTTCTGGGTACATAGAAGGCAGGCGGCTGACAGGGCGGCAGTTATCTCGTCGTCCCTTGCCCGCCTCATGGCAAACTGTGGAGGACCGAAGTCGGCGAAACGGAGGCTCCTCATGACCGCCGTAGAAGCCGTATTGCTGTACGGGGCGGAGGTCTGGGCTGGAGCCCTCCGCTTCGACAAGTACCGCCGCCGAATGGCAGCAGTCCAAAGGAGATGCGCGCTTCGGGTTGCTTGTTCATACAGGACTGTTGCGGAACCAGCGGTGCTGGTGATAGCTGGGATGGTGCCCATAGACTTGCTCGCTCGAGAGCGCAAGCAAGCCTATGAGGCGATTATGAGCGGTCAAAACAAGGCCGAGGCAAAGAGGGCGGCACGAGTGGACACCCTGCATCGTTGGCAGCAGAAATGGAGCGAGGAATCCCGGGGGTGCTGGACAGCTATGCTGATTCCAAGTATCGCCCCCTGGGTCAACCGACCTCACGGGGAAGTCGAGTATTACCTTACCCAATTCCTGACCGGACATGGCTTTTTCAAAGCCTACCTGCACAGGATGGGTAAGGCAAGCTCGCCGTTATGTGGCTATGGCTGCCAAGACGAGGACAGTGCTGAGCACACCTTCTTCATGTGCCCGCGTTGGACTGAAGAGCGGGACGCCCTGTTCCAAAAGTTTGGCCTGGTAACACCCAACAACA
This sequence comes from Osmia bicornis bicornis, assembly GCF_907164935.1. Classification (NCBI taxonomy): domain Eukaryota; kingdom Metazoa; phylum Arthropoda; class Insecta; order Hymenoptera; family Megachilidae; genus Osmia; species Osmia bicornis. The sequence continues at coordinate 23,499 of NW_025791378.1, forward strand.
TCGTAGGGATCATGTTGGACAACCCAGAGAAGTGGAACGCAATCGCAAACTACGTGCGACGGTTGCTCCAGAAAAAGAAGAGGGAGGAGGACCGGTGGAACGCCCAGGTTTTGGTTTAGAGGAACCCGCTGGTAAGGCGCAGAGACCCCTCACGGACCACTTCTTGCAGTGAGGACAAATGAGAGGCATCGCGCAAAATAGCGCGCAGTGGCGACTCCACCCTGAAGTCATGTGATAAATAGTTCCGGGGTGGACTGAAGTCGCAAATAGGGTTCGCGGTTTTTTAGTGGGTAGGAATCCCACATACCCCGGGAGCGGTGGTCCATCCAGGGCATCTTTAGACCTGAAGATTTTTCCGCTATTTTCCCTCACAAAAAAAAAAAAAATCTAATGTAGATACAGTAATAACGAAACTGTTATTATATGTACATTGATCTGTGGGAAGGTATCAGTATATTCCATTATATCTAATGTAGATATAGTAATAACGATACTGTTATTATATGTACATTGATCTGTGGGAAGGTATCAGTATATTACATTGTATCCAATGTAGATATAGTAATAATGTTATTGTTATTAAGTGTACATTGGTCTGTGGGAATAAATCAGTGTATTACATTTCATCTGATGTAGATATAGTAATAATGATATTGTTATTAAATGTATATTACATATCTAATGTAGATATAGTAATAACGATACTGTTATTCTATTTATATTGATCTGTGGGAAGGTATCAGTATATTACATTATATCTATTGTAGATATAGTAATAACGAAACTGCTATTATATGTACATTGATCTGTGGGAAGGTATCAGTATATCACATTATATCTAATGTAGATATAGTAATAACGATACTGTTATTATATGTATATTGATCTGTGGGAAGGTATCAGTATTGTTGCGACGGTGAGAAGTTCCCGCTCTTTCGACGCATCGACCGCTTCTTGATATATCGAAAGAGTCATCGACTGTCCCGTCTTTATCTGATGTAGATATAGTAATAATGATATTTGTATTAAATGTATATTACATATCTAATGTAGATATAGTAATTACGATTCTGTTATTATATGTACATTGATCTGTGGGAAGGTATCAGTATATTCCATTATATCTAATGTAGATATAGTAATAACGATACTGTTATTATATGTACATTGATCTGTGGCAAGGTATCAGTATATTACATTATATCTATTGTAGATATAGTAACAACGATAGTGTTATTATATGTACATTGATCTGTGGGAAGGTATCAGTATATCACATTGTATCCAATGTAGATATAGTAATAATGATATTGTTATTAAGTGTACATTGGTCTGTGGGATTAAATCAGTATATTAAATTTCATCTGATGTAGATATAGTAATAATGATATTGTTATTAAATGTATATACATATCTAATGTAGATATATTATAAATGGTACTGTTATTATATGTAAATTGATCTGTGGGAAGATATCAGTATATTACATTATATCTAATGTAGATATAGTAATAACGATACTGTTATTATATGTACATTGATCTGTGAGAAGGTATCAGTATATTACATTGTATCCGATGTAGATACAGTAATAATGATATTGTTATTAAATGTACATTGGTCTGTGGAAATAAATCAGTATATTACATTACATCTGATGTAGATATATTAATAATGATATTGTTATTAAATGTATATTACATATCAAATGGAGATATAGTAATAACGATACTGCCATTATATGTACATTGATCGGTGGGAAGGGATCATTATATTACATTATATCTAATGTAGATACAGTAATAATGATATTGTTATTAAATGTACATTGGTCTGTAGGAATAAATCAGTATATTACATTACATCTGATGTAGATATATTAATAATGATATTGTTATTAAATGTATATTACATATCTAATGTAGATATAGTAATAACGATACTGTTATTGTATGTACAATGATCTGTGGGAAGGTATCAGTATATTACATTATATCTATTGTAGATATAGTAATAACGAAACTGTTATTATATGTACATTGATCTGTGGGTAGGGATCAGTATATATCATTATATCTAAGGTAGATATAGTAATAATAGTATTGTTATTAAATGTACATTGCTCTGTGGGATTAAATCAGCATATTAAATTACATCTGATGTAGATATAGTAATAATGATATTGTTATTAATTGTACATTGGTCTGTGGGATTAAATCAGTATATTAAATTTCATCTGATGTAGATATAGTAATAATGATATTGTTATTAAATATATATTACATATCTAATGTAGATATAGTAATAACGATACTGTTATTCTATGTATATTGATCTGTGGGAAGGTATCAGTATATTACATTATATCTATTGTAGATATAGTAATAACGAAACAGTTATTATATGTACATTGATCTATTGGATTAAATCAGTATATTAAATTACATCTGATGTAGATATAGTAATAATGATATTTTTATTAAATGTACATTGGTCTGTGGGAATAAATCAGTATATTACATTACATCTGATGTAGATACATTAATTATGATATTGTTATTAAATGTATATACCATATCAAATGTAGATATAGTAATAACGATACTGCCATTATATGTACATTGATCGGTCGGAAGGGATCATTATATTACATTATATCCAATGTAGATATAGTATCAATGATACTGTTATTCAATGTACATTGATCTGTGGGAAGGGATAAGTATATTGCAGGAGATCTAATGCAGATATAGTAATAACGATACTGCCATTATATGTACATTGATCGGTGGGAAGGGATCATTATATTACATTATATCCAATGTAGATATAGTAATAATGATATTGTTATTAAATGTATATTACATATCTAATGTAGATATAGTAATAACGATACTGTTATATGTAAATTGATCTGTGGGAAGATATCAGTATATTACATTATATCTAATGTAGATGTAGTAATAACGATACTGCCATTATATGTACATTGATCGGTGGGAAGGGATCATTATATTACATTATATCTAATGTAGATACAGTAATAATGATATTGTTATTAAATGTACATTGATCTGTGGGATTAAATCAGTATATTAAATTACATCTGATGTAGATATAGTAATAATGATATTGTTATTAAATGTACATTGGTCTGTGGGAACAAATCAGTATATTACATTATATCTAATGTAGATATAGTAATAACGAAACTGTTATTATATGTACATTGATCTGTGGGATTAAATCAGTATATTAAATTACATCTGATGTAGATATAGTAATAATGGTATTGTTATTAAATGTACATTGGTCTGTGGGCTTAAATCAGTGTATTACATTTCATCTGATGTAGATATAGTGATAATGATATTGTTATAAAATGTATATTACATATCTAATGTAAATATAGTAATAACGATACTGTTATTATATGTACATTGATCTGTGGGAAAGTATCAGCATATTACATTATATCTATTGTAGATATAGTAATAACGATACTGTTATTATATGTACATTGATCTGTGGGTAGGGATCAGTATATTACATTATATCTAATGTAGATATAGTAATAATGATGTTGTTACCAAAATTACATTGATCTGTGGGAAGGCATCAGTATATTACATTATATCCAATGTAGATATAGTATAAATGATACTGTTATTCAATGTACCGATTATAACATTATCGTCATTACTATAACTTCATTAGATACGTAATAAACACTTAATGACAGTATCGTTATTACTATACCTACATTAGATCTACTGCAATATACTGATTCCATCCCACAGATCAATGTACATTGAATAACATTATCATATATACTATATCTACATTGGATATAATGTAATATACTGATCCCTTCCCACAGATCAATGTAATTTTGGTAACAATATCATTGTTACTATATCTACATTAGATATAATATAATATACTTATCCCTTCCCAAAGATCAATGTACATATGATAACAGTTTCGTTATTACTATGTCTACATTAGATATGTAACATATATTTAATAACAATATCATTATTACTATATCTACCTCAGATGAAATTTAATATACTGATTTAATCCCACAGACCAATGTACATTGAATAACAATATCATTATTACTATATTTACATCAGATGTAATGTAATATACTGATTTATTCCCACAGACCAATGTACATTTAATAACAATATCATTATTACTATATCTTCATTAGATATAATGTAATATCCTGATCACTTCCCACAGATCAATGCACAGATTGTAACATTATCGTCCATACTATATCTACATTAGATACGTAATATACACTTAATGACAGTATCGTTATTACTTTATCTACATTAGACCTACTGCAATATACTGATTCCTTCCCACAGATCAATGTAGATTCAATAACAGTATCATTTATACTATGTCTACATTGGATATAATGTAATATACTGATCCCTTCCCACAGATCAATGTAATTTTGGTAACAATATCATTATTACTATATCTACATTAGATATAATGTAATATACTTATCCCTTCCCACAGCTCAATGTACATATAATAACAGTTTCGTTATTACTATATCTACATTGGATATAATATAATATACTGATACCTTCCCACAGATCAATGTACATATAATATCAGTATTGTTATTACTATATCTACATTAGATATGTAATATACATTTAATAACAATTTCACTATTACTATATCTACATCAGATGTAATGTAATATACTGATTTAATCCCACAGATCAATGTACATTTAATAACAATACCATTATTACTATATCTACATCAGATGTAATTTAATACACTGATTTAATCCCACAGACCAATGTGCATTTAATAACAATATCATTATTACTATATCCTCATTAATATACGGATTTAATCCCACAGACCAATGTACATTTAATAACAATACCATTATTACTATATCTACATCAGATGTAATTTAATATACTGATTTAATCCCACAGATCAATTTACATATAATAACAGTTTCGTTATTACTATATCCACATTAGATATGTAATATACATTTAATAACAATATCATTATTACTATATCTACATCAGATGTTATGTAATATACAGATTTAATCCCACAGACCAATGTACATTTAATAACAATATCATTATTACTATATCTACATCAGATGCAATGTAGCATACTGATTTATTCCCACAGACCAATGTACATTTAATAACAATGTAATTATTACCATATCTTCATTAGATATAATGTAATATACTGATCACTACCCACAGATCAATGCACAGATTGTATCATTATTGTCATTACTATATCTACAATAGATATAATGTAATATACTGATCCCTTCCCACAGATCAATGTACATATAATAACAGTATCGTTATTACTATATCTACATTAGATATGTAATATACATTTAACAACAATATCATTATTACTATATCTACATCAGATGAAATTTAATATACTGATTTAATCCCACAGACCAATGTACATTTAATAACAATACGATTATTACTATATCTACATCAGATGTAATTTAATATACTGATTTAATCCCACAGATCAATGTACACATAATAACAGTTTCGTTATTACTATATCTACATTAGATATAATGTAATATACTGATACCTTCCCACAGATCGATGTACATATAATAACAGTATCGTTATTACTATATCTACATTAGATATGTAATATACATTTAATAACAATATCATTATTACTATATCTACATCAGATGTTATGTAATATACTGATTTAATCCCACAGACCAATGTACATTGAATAACAATATCATTATTACTATATCTACATCAGATGTAATGTAATATACTGGTTTATTCCCACAGATCAATGTACATATAATAACAGTCTCGTTATTACTATACCTACATTAGATATAATGTAATATACTGATACCTTCCCACAGATCGATGTAGATATAATAACAGTATCGTTATTACTATATCTACATTAGATATGTAATATACATTTAATAATAATATCATTATTACTATATCTACATCAGATGTTATGTAATATACTGATTTAATCCCACAGACCAATGTACATTTAATTACAATATCATTATTACTATATCTACATTAGATATAATGTAATATAATGATACCTTCCCACCGATCAATGTACATGTAATGGCAGTATCGTTATTACTATGTCTACGTTAGATATGTAATATACATTTAATAACAATATCATTATTACTATATCTACATCAGATGCAATGTAGCATACTGATTTATTCCCACAGACCAATGTACATTTAATAACAATGTCATTATTACTATATCTTCATTAGATATAATGTAATATACTGATCACTACCCACAGATCAATGCACAGATCGTATCATTATTGTCATTACTATATCTACATTAGATACGTAATAAACACTTAATCACAGTGTCGTTACTACTGTATCTACACTAGATCTACTGCAATATACTGATTCCTTCCCACAGATCAATGTACATTGAATACCAGTATCATTTATACTATATCTACATTGGATATAATGTAATATACTGCTCCTTTCCCACAGATCAATGTAATTTTGGTAACAATATCATTATTACTATATCTGCATTAGATATAAAATAATATACTTATCCCTTCCACCAGATCAATGTACATATAATAACAGTTTCGTTATTACTATATCTACATTAGATATGTAATATACATTTAATAACAATATCATTATTACTATATCTACCTCAGATGAAATTTAATATACTGATTTAATCCCACGGACCAATGTACATTGAATAACAATATCATTATTACTATATCTACATCAGATGTAATGTAATATACTGGTTTATTCCCACAGACCAATGTACATTTAATAACAATATCATTATTACCATATCTTCATTAGATATAATGTAATATACTGATCACTTCCAATAGATCAATGCAAGATTGTAACATTATCGTCATTACTATATCTACATTAGATACGTAATATACATTTAATAACAATACCATTAATACTATATTTACATTAAATATAATGTAATAACATGATCCCTTCCCACAGACCAATCTACATTGAATAACAGTATCATTTATACTATATCTACATTGGATATAATGTAATATACTGATGCCTTCCCACAGATCAATGTACATACAATAACAGTATCGTTATTACTATATCTACATTAGATATGTAATATACACTTAATAACAATATCGTTATTAGTATATCTACATCAGATGAAATTTTATATACTGATTTAATCCCACAGACAAATGTACATTTAATAACAATATCATTATTGCTTTATCTACATTAGATATAATGTAATATAGTGATAGCTTCCCACCCATCAATGTACATATAATGGAAGTATCGTTATTACCATATCTACATTAGACATGTAATATACATTAATAACAATATCATTATTACTATATCTACATTAGATATAATGTAATATACTTATCCCTTCCCACAGATCAATGTACATATAATAACAGTTTCGTTATTACTATATCTACATTAGACATGTAATATACATTTAATAACAATACCATTATTACTATATCTACATCAGATGAAATTTGATATACTGATTTAATCCCACAGACCAATGTACATTTAATAACAATATCATTATTACTATATCTACATTAGATATAATGTAATATAATGATCCCTTCCCACCGATCAATGTACATATAATGGCAGTATCGTTATTACTATATCTACATTAGATATGTAATATTCATTTAATAACAATATCACTATTACTATATCTACATCAGACGAAATTTAATATACTGATTTAATCCCACAGACCAATGACATTTAATAACAATACCATTATTACTATATCTACAGCAGATGTAATTTAATATACTGATTTAATCCCGCAGACGAATGTACATTGATTAACAGTATCATTTATACTATATCTACATTGGATATGTAATATACATTTAATAACAATATCATTATTACTATATCTACATCAGATGTAATGTAATACACTGATGTAATCCCACAGACCAATGTACATTTAATAACAATATCATTATTACTATATCCTCATTAGATATAATGTAATATACTGACCACTTCCCACAGATGAATGCACAGATTGTAACATTATCGTCATTACTATATCTACATTAGATATGTAATAAACACTTTGTAACAGTATCATTATTACTATATCTACATTAGATCTACTGCAATATACTGATTCCTTCCCACAGATCAATGTACATTGAATAACAGTATCATTTATACTCTATCTACATTGGATATAATGTAATATACTGATCCCTTCCCACAGATCAATGTAGTTTTGGTTACAACATCATTATTACTATATCTACATTAGATATACTGTAATATACTGATCTCTTCCCACAGATCAGTGTACATATAATAACAGATTCGCTATTACTATATCTACATTAGATACAATGTAATATACTGCTACCTTCCCACAGATGGTGTACATATAATAACAGTATCGATATTACTATATCTACATTAGATATGTAATATACATTTAATAACAATATCATTATTACTATATCTACATCAGATGTAATTTAATATACTGATTTAATCCCACCGATCAATGTACATATAATGGCAGTATCGTTATTACTATATCTGCATTAGATCTCCTGCAATATACTGATTCCTTCCCACAGATCAATGTACATTGAATAACAGTATCGATATTACTATATCTACATTAGATATGTAATATACATTAGTAGTTGTTCTATGCGGATTCTAAATAACTGGCGTCAGCATTTTTTGTAATTTGACACCACACCGTCAGCAGAAATATGATACCCCCCACCCCGACAACATCCACCCCTCTCCCCACCCTATGACCTTGAACTGAAATTTGACACCACCGTCAGCAGAAATATTATACCCCCCCTCTCCCTCCCCCGCCCCATAACCACCGCCCTCAGCAGAAATAACCACCCTGTGACAACCCCCGCCCTATAACCACCCCCTCAGCAGAAATACCCACCCTATGACAACCCCCGCCCTATAACCACCCCCTCAGCAGAAATACCCACCCTATGACAACCCCCGCCCTATAACCACCCCCCCCTCAGCAGAAATACCCACCCTATGACAACCCCCGCCCTATAACCACCCCCTCAGCAGAAATACCCACCCTATGACAACCCCCGCCCTTTAACCACCCCCTCAGTTGAAATACCCACCCTATGACAACCCCCACCCCATAGCTATCCCCACAGGAGAAATATCCCCCCCCCCCCGACCGTGAACTGAAAGTTGACACCATCAGCAAAAATATGATACCCCCCCATGACCTTGAACTATTTTTGTCTTATCGGAAGACGACACAAGGCCCCAGCCACTTTTCTACGTCTTGAAAATGGGATTTTTTGTTGGCGCAGCAAATCTGACGCTGCAATTCGCGACTATAGAAGGTAGAGGTTTTGCTCATGACCTTGAACGAATTTTTCTACGTCTTGGAAATGCGGTTTTTTGTTGACGCTGCAGAGTGAACAGCAATTAAACACTTTCGTCAATGACAGCCCCACTTTAATAAAATGGGAGAAAATTTTGCAATGTGTGTCATATGTAGTTTGACAATTAGAAGTGCATGGCTACTTACGTGTTTGTGGAAAAGAGAAATGGAGGCCATGTTACTGCAAGAACTCGAACGCATCACCGAATTATTGGCGCAGCGGGCGATAAACATCAATACTGAAGATGAGCGTTGTGATTGCTTGATGCAATGTGACCAGTGCATCGAATTGATAGACGAACGATTACAAATGGGAGACGATTTATCAGTCGAAGGATGGCGAGATATAGAAGCATACAAAGAAAGAATCGACGCCTTGCGTAGGATATTGTATCGTGACAATGATCATCCTAGTGGTCAAAAGGCAATATTACTAAACGAACTTGCTTGTATAGAACAACTTTTGACACAACGTATTGCAGTCATAAGTAGTAACGACGACCGAAACGCATGTCTGGTGCAATGCAATCAATGCATTGATTTAATGATAGAGCGATTGCAACTCGAAAAGGACTTATCAACTGGTTTGAAAAATAGTTTAACAGCCAGGATAGCGAGATTTAGATCGTTAAGAGCAGAGTTACACGGATCTGTAAAAATAGGCGAAGGTCAAAGGAGAACAGATGCTGAACCACGTGCATCATCATCTCTTATCTGGGAGAATGTAGAATCAGCTTTCCATAACCGGATAACTACAGGAATTATAATCAACACCGAGCATATTGAACCACGAAACTTTTTGGAAGATGCTAGAAAAATAGTATTCCAACGTCTAGCGGAAGTTTTCCTAAATCATTCATGCATAAAAGTGAATACGGTGTTGTATGGGGAGTTTACCGCTAATAATAAAACTGATGTGAAAAGTTTCAGTGTAAGAAATAAACAATTATTTTCTACATCAAACTTGAACGATTGGTATGACAAATACGTTGTGAACTCAACTTTAACACTGATGGAAGAATTTCAGGAACGGGACAGTGGTTGGGCAATATCGAAAATTCTGCATTTGATGTTAAATATCAATAAATGCAATCCGATGCATGCTGGTTGTTACACAGACATACCAAAAACAATCAAGGACAAAAGAGCGGTAGTAAATGTGACAGTTGACGATGATACGTGTTTTGTCAGATCGATAGTTGCAGCATTATATCCCGTCCATGTGAATGCAAATCGACCATCATCGTATCCCAACTATGACACCGTTTTAAATTTGGAGGGCATCGCATTTCCAATAACCCTTAATCAAATACCAAAATTTGAGCGCCAAAACGATGTTTCGATAAACGTTTATTTTTGGGACTTGAATGTGAAAAGGTGTGCTCCGCTCCAACTCACCACCAACAAAAGATTTCGTCACGTTAACCTGCTGATGCTTGAAACGCCCAACCGTAATGTGCGTCACTTTGCATGGATTAAAAATCTTTCCCGGCTTGTTTCAAACCAGCTGAGTGCACATAAGAGTAAAACTTATATTTGTGACAGGTTTGTATCATACCATTACGATCTATTTTAGTGTATGCGTTTGTTCTTTTTGTATTAATGCAGTTACTTTGTTTATATGCAGATGCCTTCACTACTTTTATGCGGAAGAAAAGTTATTGAAACATACGAAGGACTGCATGAAGATGAACGATTGCGCAATCATTCTACCATCGAGTGAAGATAAAATAATAAAGTTTGATAATTTTTGTCACCGAGAACGTCATCCATTCATCGTGTACGCCGATTTCGAATGCATGCTTAAGAAGGTTAACAGCAATCAAGGACACTGCAATGCATACCAGCAACACGAAGCATACAGTGTGGGATATTATTTTCACTGTTCATACAACGCATCGGTGTGCGAGTATCGCGCGTATCGGGGTCCTGACTGTGCTGAATGGTTCGTGAATGAACTTGAGAGCCTTGTAAGAAAAATTGCACCATTATTTAATACGAATGTGCCCATGACAAATTTGACGGGTGATGAAAGAGAAAATTATATGAATGCAACGCATTGTTATATTTGCGAAAAACCGTTCGACATCGACGAAACAAAAGTTCGAGATCATTGCCATTTCACTGGTCGTTACCGAGGACCTGCTCACCAGGGGTGTAATTTAAATTATAAAAATAAACGTTTTATACCAATAGTGTTTCATAACTTATCGGGATACGATGCCCATTTTGTAATAAAAGAATTGGTAACGATTATCGAAGGCTCGACATCAGTCTTGCCAATCACAAAAGAAAAATATATTTCATTTTCAACGAATCTAAAACGTTACAAAATTTCGCTTCGATTTATAGATTCATTCAAATTTTTAAATTCAAGTTTAGATAAATTGAGTTCATATCTAGGGAAAGACGATATGACGATTTTACGGTCACAATTTAATTTTTTGAACGAGATAAGATTCGATTTGCTTACACGAAAAGGCATCTTTCCATACGATTATGTTACCGACTACATGAAACTGAGCGAGACGACATTGCCGACATGTGACAAATTTTATAATCAACTAAGCGACTGTGCCGTTTCACAGCAGGATTATGACCACGCGATAAAAGTCTGGCACAGATTTAATATAAAAACACTTGGCGAATACAGCGATTTATATCTAAAAACAGACGTTTTATTATTGGCCGACATTTTTGAAAATTTTCGTGGCAGCTGTTTGAGAAGTTACAAATTGGATCCTGCATATTACTATACTTTACCCGGTTTTACGTGGGATGCAATGCTGAAGCACACGCGTATCGAATTAGAATTATTGGCGGATATCGATATGCTACTTTTCATAGAGCGCGGCATACGTGGTGGTTTAAGTCAATGTTCTAATCGATACGCAAAGGGCAATAATAAATACATGGATTCATACAATTCCGAAGAACCATCGCGATATTTAGTTTATTTCGACGTTAATAATTTGTATGGATGGGCAATGTCGCAGTATCTACCTTACGGCGAGTTTAAGTGGTTAGACGATAATGAAATTAAAACTTTTAACATTCATGCGATATCCGAAAATTCGGACATTGGATATATTTTGGAAGTCGATTTGAAATACCCGCTAGAATTACACGATAAGCATGCAGATTTACCTTTTTGTCCAATACGCGAGAAGCCTCCTAATGCCAAACACGAGAAACTACTCGCTACAGTTCAGGATAAGCAACGTTACATCATCCATTACCTGCAATCTTCAACAATGCTTAAATCATGGTTTAAAAGTTTCTGTAATTCATCGCGTTTTAGAATTTAAACAATCTCCATGGCTTCGCGAATACATTCATTTAAACACGCAACTTAGAACTGCGGCTAAAAATGATTTTGAAAAGAATTTATTTAAATTAATGAATAATGCAGTCTTTGGCAAAACTATGGAGAACGTTAGAAATCATGTAGACGTTAAATTAGTTACAAAATGGGATGGTAGATACGGGGCCGAGGCCCTGATATCAAAACCAAATTTTCATAGCAGATCAATATTTTCGGAATATTTGGTCGCAATAGAGATGCGAAAGTTGGAAATTAAATTTACAAAACCCATTTATGTTGGTATGTGTATTCTGGATATATCAAAAACATGTTTGTACGAATTCCATCATGATTATATTTGGCCGAAATTTAAACATCTTTGTAAAATATTATACACAGACACAGACAGTTGTTACGTTGCGCGACGCGAGGCGAGCGCGCAACGTAAAATTGATTAAAAGGGAAGAAAACTGAAATAATCGATTGTTAATTTTCTTGATTTAATTAATCTTTGCGATGAGAAAGGTCTCGCTGCCACCAGTTCTGACCGCGTATGACGCGTTAACGTCCTCTACGATCAGAACAATTTTAAAAGACGGAAATTTTTAGATAGAATTTATTTCCGTTGGGTTCGTCAGTGTTCTAGGTCCCGTACGGGTCCCTCCTTGAAACGTTGTGTTGGCGTGCGTGGATTTGATACGAGAAAAGGTGTTATAATTCAAAGAAATAAATAAACTGGTTAGTGTGCAAAAACGAGATGTAATTCAAAAAAAAAACTATTGAATCTAATACAAAACTGAAAACTATTGAATTGAACTATTGAATGACTATTGAATTTCTGATAATACTGATAGATATGATCTGATAATTAGTTGAATTTGAAAATAAGCGGTTGTAATTCACAAGGGTAAAGATGCTTAACCTATTGTATAATTATGACTATTGTTGAACCGAAAATCGTGTTATATGTATATTTACAGCCTTTGATTAGAATTGAGATCGCTTTCATAAGTTGTAACGTGTATAAAAATCTGTATCTTTCACTATCAAACGGTTATCTCGACAATTTAGAAATTAGGAAAAATAGCGGGTTCAATCCGCGAGGGCGCGACCTGAATGAAGACACTCTTATAACCCGAAGGCTTTACAGGTCGTCCCTCGTTTATACATCGTCGTCGAGAGAATCGTTTCAAGGAAAACCGCGATTCGGTAAATACGGAAAATTATATATTTTTATCGGTACCTGAGTATGGGAAACGAGACGATCTAAAATGAAGACACTCTTATAACCCGTAGGCTTAATAGATCGCCCGTTTTGCCTTGTCGAAAATGAATCACAATGCCGTGCTCGACGAATTAGTAATTGACAGGCTTACCGTGAAAATGTAGAATATATATATGGTAAAATCGTTGAGAAATCGCTATTGGTTCGTTGAAAGATCGCTGTTGAATCTGGAACACCAAGAGAGAGATGAGGAAACCTGTCGCACTAGCACTTGTCGCGCGCCCGATTGCCCTTTATTGCGTCACAAACAGAATCTAAACGACACGATCACAAACGATTACGGTTTTTCTTGGAAAAATAGAATAATCAAACGCGATTGAATTTAATACGGAGATACGCGATCAAACGGAATAAAAATGAAAGAGAAAAAGATAGAATTTTAAGAGTATGAAGAATTAACGTGCGCGTCACTGAGTCTTTGCAAAATATTCCCGAATTTCACCCTCGCGACACTCTGCCTAATCTATAGGTCTTGCCGCGCAGCTAAATTACGCGAAGTATTATTACAACTCTATCTCTAGACGCACGGGCTCCCGTCACGACTTACTCGATTGATCGACGAAGAGTGATCGGAATCGATCGCGATCCTGGCCGGAAGGGCCCGTCGCGAGGATGATGTCCTGCGTGGGGACATTCCGACAAATCATAGCGCGTGACGACAGCGTCGCGTGCGTCGCTATTGGTCGAAGACGCGTGCTAGCTAAATTCCTCTAGACTGTGTTCTTTCTCTCTCTCTTGGTGTTCCATCTCTGTCTAACGGCTTTTCGGTGTTCCTACGCCGTAGATTTTTCTGGAATATTCCATTTCTCGCTTTCGACAATCAGATATAACGAATATCAGCAATTATTTAAATCTGAATCAATGTTTAAACCAGAACCATTCAACAATGAAGCGAATAATTATGAATAAAATTTATATCCATTATACCATTATATATTAATAATTTGATCGATTGGCAATCGCACGATTTTGACTAGCAGTCGGCGTAAACGATTAGCATTATCGGTAATTGTTTGTTCATGAATCGCAACGTGAGTTTCGCCGGCGCGCATGTTGTAAAACATTCGATGTTTGGATGAAATTCTCGATTAGCTAACATATTCCTTGATTATTAAATCGAATGTAAGTTATTTCATTAGCAGCGTAGCTAGTTCTAGAACGTTCTTGCTATTTGAAAATTACCGTTGGGTCTTGGTTTCAGGCAAATTCTCGGAATTCGATACAAAGACTTTTATTGCCCCGTTCGACCCTTCGCCCCTAAACAGTCGTCGAACGCTTGCTAACGCTTGACTGCGAGGGTTCTCATTCCTCGTTCATTCTATCAACCAAATGTTCAAATAGATAGATTAATCCGCGCTTCCACTCCAGCACTCATCTCACGCATACGATCGAATTAGGAGCCGACTGGCGCCCACGCGTGGAAAAGAGGAGAGATTCGGTTGAAATTCGAATGATAAATTGATCTTTACGCTTTTGCGCAGTTAACCTGAGGAGACCCCTATAATGCGAAGCACTGGCTAACTGCGCAGCGAACGCTGTTTATGATACCTCTCCTCTGTCGAACCCGAGTTTTTGTATAGTTCGAAATCTGTTACTACGCAGTTGAGCACGACGATAGTTTCAAGGAGGAGTAATAATTAGGGAAAAGAATTGAGAAATATAAAGAGGATAAAGGATAGAAAAGACAAAATAGAATAATTATACGCTCAAACTCTTCCCTGTGCCTTTCCCACATGAAGAAGTCTCTTATAACCCGAAGGCTTGATGGGAAAACACAGAGTCGAGGAGAAAATTGAAAGAGATGAAGTAGTAATTCGCCCTCCCCACGTCCCTTACATGAGGAGACTCCTATAACCCGAAGGCTTGATAAGGAAACGTGAGGCGGACAAATTTGTAAAATTTTCAGACGTAACACAGTCTTATATACGAACTGGAATGTGATGACATATACGATGTAATGAAACGCGATATACATCGGTTTGACACGAGCGACTATACCGAGGACAATGTTTACAGTATGCCACGAGTAAATAAAAAAGTACCGGGATTAATGAAGGATGAAAATAATGGGTGTATAATGACTGAGTTTGTCGGACTTCGGTCGAAAATGTATGCTTTGCGCGTAGAGGGCAAACGGGACACGAAAAAAGTGAAGGGTGTCAAAAGTAACGTAGTTAGGAAAACTATTTCCTTCGATGATTATATACATTGCTTGTATGAACGTTTAGAAGTGCATCGTGAGCAGAGATGTATTCGTTCAAAATTGCACAATGTATATTCTATATGTGAAGAAAAGAAGGTGCTTAGTCCTTACGATGATAAACGATTCATAATTCCACAATCCACAAGAACATTGCCTTGGGGGCATTATAAAATAAATAATTATTCCTAAAAACATAATTTATTCTTTGCTCCACGAGTAAAATATTAATTTCCAAGTATCTTTATAAGCCTGTAGGGTTTCGAGTTCATGCAAACCTTGCAACTTCATGAGAGAGAGAAAGAGACTGGAGTTTTTACTTATCTCAGGTCTTAGAGTTTGGAGGGAGATGTTTTCACAGTGCTTTATAAACCCAAGCGTGTTCGTTTTATTCATTATTTTCTGTTCAACGATGACGGTCCCAAGGTTGGAATCCTTAGCATTCTTGGCGATTGTCAAACATTATCGTAAGTAATCTTCAACAATTACCCAAATTTTATTTATTTTTAACTAATTGTTTTCGTCTTAACAGCCATAGTAATGCCAGTCTTCGAAATTGCGCCGGCGGAGGATGACGCGCGACTACCCGCAAAGTGCCGCGAGCGGCAGGAGTGGCGGCGCGAGTATGAAGCGCGGTGGGCGGCTACTTGGACGGAGGTCGATCTGTTCGACCTCCGATATTTGTTCGGAGAAGAAATCGATGTAAGTTGCCTGTCCGATTTTATTTTGATTTATTAGATTTTTACTGCGTATTAATGTATATTTTATCTGTTATAGCCGGACTGGTGGTAGCCGCCTACATTAATTTAATATTATTAATTATATTAATTAATAATATAATATTAAAAGAGTAGAGATAGTAATAACGATAATGTCATTAAGTGTTTATTACGTATCTAATGTAGATATAGTAATGACGGTAATGTTACAATCTGTGCATTGATCTGTGGGAAGTGATCAGTATATTACATCATATCTAATGAAGATATAGTAATAATGATATTGTTATTAAATGTACATTGGTCTGTGGGATTAAATCAGTATATTAAATTACATCTGATGTAGATATAGTAATAATGGTATTGTTATTAAATGTACATTGATCTGTGGGATTAAATCAATATATTACATTACATCTGATGTAGATATAGTAATAATGATATTGTTATTAAATGTATATTACATATCTAATGTAGATATAGTAATAACGATACTGCCATTATATGTACATTGATCGGTGGGAAGGGATCATTATATTACATTATATCTAATGTAGATATAGTAATTTTGATATTGTTATCAAATGTACACTGGTCTGTGGGATTAAATCAGTATATTACATTACATCTGATGCAGATATAGTAATAATGATATTGTTATTAAATGTATATTACATATCTAATGTAGATATAGTAATAATGAAACTGTTCTTATATGAACATTGATCTGTGAGTAGGGATCAGTATATTACATTATATCTAATGTTCATATAGTAATAATGATATTGCTACCAAAATTACATCGATCTGTGGGAAGGTATCAGTATATTACATTATATCTAATGTAGATATAGTAATAACGAAACTGTTATTATATGTACATTGATCTGTGGGATTAAATCAGTATGTTAAATTTCATCTGATGTAGATATAGTAATAATGATATTGTTATTAAATGTATATTACATATCTAATGTAGATATAGTAATAACGATACTGTTGTTATACGTACATTGATCTGTGGGAAGGTATCAGTATATTACTTTATATCTAATGTAGATATAGTAATAATGATATTGTTACCAAAATTACATTGATCTGTGGGAAGGGAGCAGTATATTACATTATATCCAATGTAGATATAGTGTAAATGATACTGTTATTCAATGTACATTGATCTGTGGGAAGGAATCAGTATATTGCATTATATCTAATGTAGATATAGTAATAATGATATTGTTATTAAATGTACATTGGTCTGTGGGATTAAATCAGTATGTTAAATTTCATCTGATGTAGATATAGTAATAATGATATTGTTATTAAATGTATATTACATATTTAATGTAGATATAGTAATAACGATACTGTTATTATATGTACATTGATCTGTGGGAAGGTATCAGTATATTACTTTATATCTAATGTAGATATAGTAATAATGATATTGTTACCAAAATTACATTGATCTGTGGGAAGGTATCAGTATATTACATTATATCTATTGTAGATATAGTAACAACGAAACTGTTATTATATGTACATTGATCTGTGGGAAGGTATCAGTATATTACATTATATCTATTGTAGATATAGTAATAATGAAACTGTTATTATATGTACATTGATCTGTGAGAAGGGATCAGTATATTACATTATATCTAATGTTCATATAGTAATAATGATATTGTTACCAAAATTACATCGATCTGTGGGAAGGTATCAGTATATTACATTATATCTAATGTAGATATAGTAATAACGAAACTGTTATTATATGTACATTGATCTGTGGGATTAAATCAGTATGTTAAATTTCATCTGATGTAGATATAGTAATAATGATATTGTTATTAAATGTATATTACATATCTAATGTAGATATAGTAATAACGATACTGTTGTTATACGTACATTGATCTGTGGGAAGGTATCAGTATATTACTTTATATCTAATGTAGATATAGTAATAATGATATTGTTACCAAAATTACATTGATCTGTGGGAAGGGAGCAGTATATTACATTATATCCAATGTAGATATAGTGTAAATGATACTGTTATTCAATGTACATTGATCTGTGGGAAGGAATCAGTATATTGCATTATATCTAATGTAGATATAGTAATAATGATATTGTTATTAAATGTACATTGGTCTGTGGGATTAAATCAGTATGTTAAATTTCATCTGATGTAGATATAGTAATAATGATATTGTTATTAAATGTATATTACATATTTAATGTAGATATAGTAATAACGATACTGTTATTATATGTACATTGATCTGTGGGAAGGTATCAGTATATTACATTATATCTATTGTAGATATAGTAACAACGAAACTGTTATTATATGTACATTGATCTGTGGGAAGGTATCAGTATATTACATTATATCTATTGTAGATATAGTAACAACGAAACTGTTATTATATGTACATTGATCTGTGGGAAGGTATCAGTATATTACATTGTATCCAATGTAGATATAGTAATAATGATATTGTTATTAAATGTATATTACATATCTAATGTATTTATAGTAATAACGATACTGTTATTCTATGTGTATTGATCTGTGGGAAGGTATCAGTATATTACATTATATCTATTGTAGATATAGTAATAACGAAACTGCTATTACATGTACATTGATCTGTGGGTAGGGATCAGTATATTACATTATATCTAATGTAAATATAGTAATAATGATGTTGTTACCAAAATTACATTGATCTGTGGGAAGCCATCAGTATATTACATTATATCCAATGTAGATATAGTATAAATGATAGTGTTACTCAATGTACATTGATCTGTGGGAAGAAATCAGTATATTGCAGCAGATCTAATGCAGATATACTAATAAGGATATTGCCATTATATGTACATTCATCGGTGGGAAGGAATCATTATATTACATTATATCTAATGTAGATATAGTAATAATGATATTGTTATTAAATGTATATTACATATCTAATGTAGATATAGTAATAACGATACTGTTATTATATGTATATTGATCTGTGGGAAGGTATCAGTATATTACATTATATCTATTGTAGATATAGTAATAAGGATATTGCCAATATATGTACATTGATCTGTGGGAAGGTATCAGTATATTACATTATATCTATTGTAGATATAGTAATAACGAAACTACTATGATATGTACATTGATCTGTGGGAAGGTATCAGTATATTACATTGTATCCAATGTAGATATAGTAATAATGATATTGTTATTAAATATACATTGGTCTGTGGGAAAAAATCAGTATATTACATTACATCTGATGTAGATATAGTAATAATGATATTGTTATTAAATGTATATTACATATCTAATGTAGATATAGTAATAACGATACTGTTATTATATGTAAATTGACCTGTGGGAAGGGATCAGTATATTAAATTACATCTGATGTAGATATAGTAATAATGGTGTTGTTATTAAACGTACATTGGTCTGTGGGATTAAATCAGTGTATTACATTACATCTGATGTAGATATAGTAATAACGATACTGTTATTATATGTACATCGATCTGTGGGAAGGTATCAGTATATTACATTATATCTAATATAGATATAGTAATAACGAAACTGTTATTATATGTACATTGTTCTGTGGGATCAAATCAGTACATTAAATTACATCTGATGTAGATATAGTAATACTGATATTGTTATTAAATGTATATTACATATCTAATGTAGATATAGTAATAACGATACTGCCATTATATGTACATTGATCGGTGGGAAGGGATAATTATATTACATTATATCTAATGTAGATATAGTAATAATGATATTGCTATTAAATGTACATTGGTCTGTGGGATTAAATCAGTATGTTAAATTTCATCTGATGTAGATATAGTAATAATGATATTGTTATTAAATGTATATTACATATCTAATCTGGATATAGTAATAACGATACTGTTATTATATGTACATTGATCTATGGGAAGGGATCATTATATTACATTATATCTAATGTAGATATAGTAATAATGATATTGTTATTAAATGTACACTGGTCTGTTGGATTAAATCGGTATATTACATTTCATCTGATGCAGATATAGTAATAATGATATTGTTATTAAATGTATATTACATATCTAATGTAGATATAGTAATAACGAAACTGTTATTATATGTACATTGATCTGTGGGAAGGGATCAGTATATTGCATTACATCTGATGTAGATATAGTAATAATGATATTGTTATTAAATGTATATTACATATCTAACGTAGATATAGTAATAACGATACTGCCATTATATGTACATTGATCGGTGGGAAGGGATCATTATATTACATTATATCTTATGTAGATATAGTAATAATGATATTGTAATTAAGTGTACATTGATCTGTGGGAAGGAATCAGTATATTGCAGCAGATCTAATGTAGATACAGTAATAACGATACTGCTATTAAGTGTTTATTACGTATCTAATGTTGATATAGTAATGACGATAATGTTACAATCTGTGCATCGATCTGTGGGAAGTCATCAGTATATTACATTATATCTAAAGAAGATATAGTAGTAATGATATTGTTATTAAATGTAGATTGGTCTGTGGGATTAAATCAGTATATTACATTACATCTGATGTAGATATAGTAATAATGATACTGTTATTCAATGTACATTGGTTTGTGGGATTAAATCAATATATTAAATTACATCTGATGTAGATATAGTAATAATGGTATTGTTATTAAATGTACATTGTTCTGTGTGATTAAATCAGTATATTAAATTACATCTGATGTAGATATAGTAATAATGATATTGTTATTAAATGTATATTTCATATCTAATGTAGATATAGTAATAACGATACTGCCATTATATGTAAATTGATCGGTTGGAAGCTATCAGTATATTACATTATATCTGATGTAGATATAGTAATAACGAAACTGTTATTATATGTACATTGATCTGTGGGAATGGATCAGTATATTACATTGTATCTAATGTAGATATAGTAATAATGATATTGTTACCAAAATTACATTCATCTGTGGGAAGGGATCATTATATTTCGTTATAACCAATATAGATATAGTATAAATGATACTGTTATTCAATGTACATTGATCTGTGGGAAGGAATCAGTATATTGCAGTAGATCTAATGTAGATACAGTAATAACGATACTGTAATTAAGTGTTTATTACGTATCTAATGTAGATATAGTAATGACGATAATGTTACAATCTGTGCATCGATCTGTGGGAAGTGATCAGTATATTACATTATATCTAAAGAAGATATAGTAATAATGATATTGTTATTAAGTGTCGATTGGTCTGTGGGATTAAATCAGTATATTACATTACATCTGATGTAGATATAGTAATAATGATACTGTTATTCAATGTACATTGGTCTGTGGGATTAAATCAATATATTAAATTACGTCTGATGTAGATATAGTAATAATGGTATTGTTATTAAATGTACATTGTTCTGTGGGATTAAATCAGTATATTACATTACATCTGATGTAGATATAGTAATAATGATATTGTTATTCAATGTACATTGGTCTGTGGGATTAAATCAGTATATTACATTACATCTGATGTAGATATAGTAATAATGGTATTGTTATTAAATGTACATTGGTCTGTGGGATTAAATCCGTATATTAAATTTCATCTGATGTACATATAGTAATAATGATATTGTTATTAAATGTATATTACATATCTAATGTAGATATAGTAATAACGAAACTGTTATTGTATGTGCATTGATGTGCGCGAATAAATCAGTATATTACATTACATCTGATGCAGATATAGTAATAATGATATTGTTATTAAATGTATATTACATACCTAACGTAGATATAGTAATGACGATACTGCCATTATATGTACATTGATCGGTGGGAAGGGATCATTATATTACATTATATCTAATGTAGATATAGTAATTTTGATATTGTTATTAAATGTACACTGGTCTGTGGGATTAATCAGTATATTACATTACATCTGATGCAGCTATAGTAATACTGATATTGTCATTATATGTATATTACATATCTAGTGCAGATATAGTAATAATGAAACTGTTATTATATGTACATTGATCTGTGAGAAGGAATCTGTATATTACATTATATCTAATGTTGATATAGTAATAATGATATTGTTACCAAAATTACATTGATCTGTGGGAATGCATCTGTGTATTACATTATATCCAATGTACATATAGTATAAATGATACTGTTATTCAATGTACATTGATCTGTGGGAAGGAATCAGTATATTGCAGTAGATCTAATGTAGATATAGTAATAACGATACTGTCATTAAGTGTATATTACGTATCTAATGTAGATATAGTATTGACGATAATGTTACAGTCTGTGCATTGATCTGTGGGAAGTGATCAGTATATTACATTATATCTAATGAAGATATAGTAATAGTGATATTGTTATTAAATGTACATTGGTCTGTGGGAATGAATCAGTATATCACATTACATCTAATGTAGATATAGTAATAATGATATTGTTATTAAATGTATATTACATACCTAACATAGATGTAGTAATAACAATACTTTTATTATATGTACATTGATCTGTGGGAAGGTATCAGAATATTACATTATATCCAATGTAGATATAGTAATAACGAAACTGTTATTATATGTACATTGATCTGTGGGAAGGGATAAGTATATTGCA
>NW_025791379.1:0-37269 GCF_907164935.1 Osmia bicornis bicornis
TACCATTGTAGATATAGTATAAATGATACTGGTATTCAATGTACATTGATCTGTGGGAAGGAATCAGTATATTGCAGTAGATCTAATGTAGATACAGTAGTAACGACACTGTGATTAAGTGTTTATTACGTATCTAATGTAGATATAGTAATGACAATAATGATACAATCTGTGCATTGATCTGTGGGAAGTGATCAGTATATTACATTATACCTAATGTAGATATAGTAATAATGATATTGTAATTAAATGTACATTGGTCTGTGGGATTAAATCAGTATATTACATAACATCTGATGTAGATATAGTAATAATGATATTGTTATTAAATGTATATTACATATCTAATGTAGATATAGTAATAACGATACTGTTATTATATGTACATCGATCTGTGGGAAGGTATCAGTATATTACATTATATCTAATGTAGATATAGTAATAACGAAACTGTTATTATGTGTACATTGATCTGTGGGATTAAATCAGTATATTAAATTACATCTGATGTAGATATAGTAATAATCGTATTGTTATTAAATGTACATTGGTCTGTGGGATTAAATCAGTCTATTACACTTCATCTGGTGTAGATATAGTAATAATGATATTGTTATTAAATGTATATTACATATCCAATGTAGATATAGTAATAACGAAACTGTTATTATATGTAAATTGATCTGTGGGAATAAATCAGTATATTAAATTACATCTGATGTAGATATAGTAATAATGGTATTGTTATTAAATGTACATTGGTCTGTGGGATTAAATCCGTATATTAAATTTCATCTGATGTACATATAGTAATAATGATATTGTTATTAAATGTATATTACATATCTAATTTAGATATAGTAATAACGAAACTGTTATTGTATGTACATTGATCTGTGGGAATAAATCAGTATATTACATTACATCTGATGTAGATATAGTAATAATGATATTGTTATTCAATGTACATTGGTCTGTGGGATTAAATCAGTATATTAAATTTCATCTGATGTAGATATAGTAACAGTGATATTGTTATTAAATGTACATTGGTCTGTGGGATTAAATCAGTATATTAAATTGCATCTGATGTAGATATAGTAATAATGGTATTGTTATTAAATGTACATTGGTCTGTGGGATTAAATCAGTGTATTAAATTACATCTGATGTAGATATAGTAATAATGGTATTGTTATTAAATGTACATTGATCTGTGGGATTAAATCAGTATATTACATTACATCTGATGCAGATATAGTAATAATGATATTGTTATTAAATGTATATTACATATCTAATGTAGATATAGTAATAACGATACTGCCATTACATGTACATTGATCGGTGGGAAGGGATCATTATATTACATTATATCTAATGTACATATAGTAATAATGATATTGTTATTAAATGTATATTACATATCTAATGTAGATGTAGTAATAACAATACTGTTATTATATGTACATTGATCTGTGGGAAGGGATCAGTATATTACATTATATCCAATGTAGATATAGTATATATGATACTGTTATTCAATGTACATCGATCTGTGGGATGGAATCAGTATATTGCAGTAGATCTAATGTAGATATAGTAATAACGATACTGTCATTAAGTGTTTATTACGTATCTAATGAAGTTATATTAATGACGATAATGTTATAATCGGTACATTGAATAACAGTATCATTTATACTATATCTACATTGGATATAATGTAATATACTGATGCCTTCCCACAGATCAATGTAATTTTGGTAACAACATCATTATTGCTATATCTACATTAGATATAATGTAATATACTGATACCTTCCCACAGATCAATGTACATTTAATAACAACATCATTATTACTATATCTACATCAGATGTAATTTAATATACTGATTTAATCCCACAGATCAATGGACATATAATAACAGTTTCGTTATTATTATATCTACATTAGATATAATGTAATATACTGATACCTTCCCACAGATCAATGTACATATAATAACAGTATCGTTATTACTATATCTACATTAGATATGTAATATACATTTCATAACAATATCATTATTACTATATCTATATCAGATGAAATTTAATATACTGATTTATTCCCACAGACCAATGTACACTTAATAACAATATCATTATTACTATATCTACATTGGATACAATGTGATATACTGATACCTTCCCACAGATCAATGTACATATAATAACACTTTCGTTGTTACTATATCTACAATAGATATAATGTAATATACTGATACCTTCCCACAGATCAATATACATATAATAACAGTATCGTTATTACTATATCTACATTAGATATAATGTAATATACTGATACCTTCCCACAGATCAATGTACATATAATAACAGTATCGCTATTACTATATCTACATTAGATATAATGTAATATACTGATACCTTCCCACAGATCAATGTACATATAATAACAGTATCGTAATTACTATATCTACATTAGATATGTAATATACATTTAATAACAATATCATTATTACTATATCTACATTAGATATAATGTAATATAATGATCCCTTCCCACCGATGAATGTACATATAATGGCAATATCCTTATTACTAAATCTGCATTAGATCTGCTGCAATATACTGATTCCTTCCGACAGATCAATGTACATTGAGTAACAGTATCATTTATACTATATCTACTGTAACCATATTATGTTACATACACATATAGTTGGGTCAGTAGGGGTATACCCCTCAAACGACAATGATTCCCACTCGCCCGAGATGCGTGCGCATCGATCCCCACGCGGTATCGATCCCTACCTAGGATCGATCGAAGGAGGTCGATGCGGGATCGATGATCCGGCACTCTACGTTCGATAGCTCTAGCGTTAAGACGCGAAATACGAGGGTCCGTTGGGCGAGAAACGATACGCGAAGACGAGTCAAACAGACTTAGTACAATCGTCAAACTGCCGATCTACTGTCTTCGTGTATGCGCCTCAAACCGAGGAGTCGCGTGCACAAGCTGAGCCGCGGCATTGCTTCAAAGGATACCCGTTCGCGAATAACGAAGGTTTCGTCGTAGTAGTCAAAATAAAGAATAAATCACATCTAAATTCTTAAGTCACTTTGTTCGATTCACATCAATACCTGTGAAATAGTTATTCAGTGAAGCAATGCCGCGACTCAGTTTGTGACTCCTGGGTTTGTGGCACATGTGATTCGTGCTTCGCGCTTTATATATTCAACAAAATCCTTTTATATATATCTATATTCACCTACTAAATTTAATATCAATATCAAGTCACTGTTCATTAGTAACGGAGAAATCGTCAAGGTCACGTACTCGTGCCCTGCCGAGACCTCTTAGTTGTTCTAGACAATAGTGCCCAGAAATTTCAAATAAACACAATCTCGCCCAACGTAACGAATAACACCATTAATTGCGTTCAAATTGATAATTTCGATTCTTGTTAGTCAAATCTCAAGGGTTACTTTATGTATATGTTGTGTGTGAGGAAAGCACGGTACTGAACGAACCACTGAATCTGGAAAAATCCAAGAGACCACGGAAGTGCCTCTGGACAATTCCTAGATAACACGGGACGTTAATACTTGGTGCCCATCAGCGACGTGAGACTCTATCCCGCAAGGGCAAGACCTCCCGTCGTTCTGATAACTTCATATATATATATATATATATATATCAATTGATTAAAGTCCATCTATTCTCACAAGAACCGAGATTGTTTCAATAGATCGTTCGGCAAAGCACAACACTACGAGCCAGGAGTGGCGTCCGCGTTTTTTGTAAAGTTAACAATAATCGGGTATAAGCGTTATACCACGAGCCAGGAGTGGCGTCCGCGTTTTTTGTAAAGCTAACAATAATCGGGTATAAGCGTTATACCACGAGCCAGGAGTGGCGTCCGCGTTTTTTGTAAAGTTAACAATAATCGGGTATAAGCGTTATACCACGAGCCAGGAGTGGCGTTCGCGTTTTCTAAAGTTTCTAACAGTCGGTATAAATTATTACATTACAAGCCAGGAGTGGCGTTCCGCGTTTACTAAATCAAGAGTACAAACTCCAATAGATAACGTTCCTCAATGTACAAACTATTTTGAAAATACATAAGCAGACTTTTACCAGATATCTCTCGCTGTTTCTTATCAGACAACCTAAAAATTCCCCGTTACCAAACGAGTAGAAGTAGGAAAAAGTAGCTAAAAAGAACGGTTACACTACATTGGATATAATGTAATATACTGATGCCTTCCCACAGATCAATGTACATATAATAGCAGTTTCGTTATTACTATATCTACAATAGATATAATGTAATATACTGATACCTTCCCACAGATCAATATACATAGAATAACAGTATCGTTATTACTATATCTACATTAGATATGTAATATACATCTAATAACAATATCATTATTACTATATCTACATCAGATGAAATGTAATATACTGATTTATTCACACAGACCAATGTACATTTAATAACAATATCATTATTACTGTATCTACATTAGATATAATGTAATATAATGGTCCCTTCCCACCGATCAATGTACATATAATGGCAGTATCGTTATTACTATATCTCCATTTGATATGTAATATACATTTAATAACAATATCATTATTACTGTATCTACATTAGATATAATGTAATATACTGATACCTTCCCACAGATCAATGTACATATAATAACAGTATCGTTATTACTATATCTGCATTAGATCTCCTGCAATATACTGATCCCTTCCCACAAATCAATGCACATATAATAACAGTTTCGTTATTACTATATCTACAATAGATATAATGTAATATGCTGATACTTTCCCACAGATCAATGTACATATAATAACAGTATCGTTATTACTATATTTACATTAGATATGTAATATACACTTTATAACAATATCATTATCACTATATCTACATCAGATGAAATGTAATACACTGATTTAATCCCACAGACCAATGTACATTTAATAACAATACCATTATTACTATATCTACATCAGATGTAATTTAATATACTGATTTAATCCCACAGATCAATGTACATACAATAACAGTTTCGTTATTACTATATCTACAATAGATATAATGTAATATACTGATACCTTCCCACAGATCAATGTACATACAATAACAGTATCGTTATTACTATATCTACATTAGATATGTAATATACATTTAATAACAATATCATTATTAATATATCTACATCAGATGTAATGTAATATACTGATTTATTCCCACAGACCAATGTACATTTAATAACAATATCATTATTACTGTATCTACATTAGATATAATGTAATACAGTGATCCCTTCCCACCGATCAATGTACATATAATGGCAGTATCGTTATTACTATATCTACAATAGATATAATGTAATATACTGATACCTTCCCACAGATCAATATACATATAATAACAGTATCGTTATTACTATATCTACATTAGATATGTAATATACATTTAATAACAATATCATTATTACTATATCTACATTGGATATAATGTAATATAATGATCCCTTCCCACCGATCAATGTACATATAATGGCAGTATCGTTATTACTATATCTGCATTAGTTCTCCTGCAATATACTGATACCTTCCCACAGATCAATGTACATTGAATAACAGTATCATTGATACTATATCTACATTGGATATAATGTAATATAATGATCCCTTCCCACCGATCAATTTACATATGATGGCAGTATCGTTATTAGTATATCTACATTAGATATGTAATATACATTTAATAACAATGTCATTATTACTATATCTACATTAGATATAATGTTATATATTGATCCCTTCCCACCGATCAATGTACATACAATGGTAGTATCATTATTACTATATCTACATCAGATGAAATGTAATATACTGATTTAATGCCACAGATCAATGTACATATAATAACAGTTTCGTTATTACTATATCTACATTAGATATGTAACATACATTTAATAACAATATCATTATTACTATATCTACATTAGATATAATGTAATATAATGATCACTTCCCACCGATCAATGTACATATAATGGGAGTATCGTTATTAGTATATCTACATTAGATATGTAATATACATTTAATGACAATATCATTATTACTATGTCTACAATAGATATAATATAATATAATGATCCCTTCCCACCGATCAATGTACATATAATGGAAGTATCGTTATTACTACACGTACATTAGATATGTAATATACATTTAATAACAATATCATTATTACTATATCTACATCAGGTGAAATTCAATATACTGATTTAACCCCACAGACCAATGTACATTCAATAACAATATCATTATTACTATATCTACATTGGATACAATGTAATATACTGATACCTTCCCATAGATCAATGTACATATAATAACAGTTTCGTTATTACTATATCTACATTAGATATGTAATATACATTTAATAACAATATCATTATTACTATATCTACATTAGATATAATGTAATATAATGATCACTTCCCACCGATCAATGTACATATAATGCCAGTGTCGTTATTACTATATCTACATTAGATATGTAATATACATTTAATGACAATATCATTGTTACTATGTCTACAATAGATATAATGTAATATAATGATCCCTTCCCACCGATCAATGTACATATAATGGAAGTATCGTTATTACTATATCTACATTAGATATAATGTAATATACTGATACCTTCCCACAGATCAATATACATATAATAACAGTATCGTTATTACTATATCTACATTAGATATGTAATATACATTTAATAACAATGTCATTATTACTATATCTACATTAGATATAATGTAATAGAATGATCCCTTCCCACCGATCAATGTACATATAATGGCAGTATCGTTATTATTATATCTGCATTAGACCTGCTGCAATCTACGGATTCCTTCCCACAGATCAATGTACATTGGGTAACAGTATCATTTATACTATATCTACATTGGATATAATGTAATATACTGATGCCTTCCCATAGATCAATGTAATTTTGGTAACAACATCATTATTACTATATCTACATTAGATATAATGTAATATACTGATCCCTACCCACAGATCAATGTACATATAATAGCAGTTTCGTTATTACTATATCTACAATAGATATAATGTAATATACTGATACCTTCCCACACATCAATGTACATATAATAACAGTTTCGTCATTACTATATCTATTAAATGTACATTGGTCTGTGGGAAGGGATCAGTATATTGCAGGAGATCTAATTCTGATATAGTAAT
Organism: Osmia bicornis bicornis; assembly: GCF_907164935.1. Lineage (NCBI taxonomy): Eukaryota > Metazoa > Arthropoda > Insecta > Hymenoptera > Megachilidae > Osmia > Osmia bicornis. The sequence continues at coordinate 7,324 of NW_025791379.1, forward strand.
AACGATACTGCCATTATATGTACATTCATCGGTGGGAAGGAATCATTATATTACATTATATCTAATGTAGATATAGTAATAATGATATTGTTATTAAATGTATATTACATATCCAATGTAGATATAGTAATAACGAAACTGTTATTATATGTACATTGATCTGTGGGAAGGGATAAGTATATTGCAGTAGGTCTAATGTAGATAAAGTAATAACGATACTGTCATTAAGTGTATATTACGTATCTAATGTAGATATAGTATTGACGATAATGTTACAATCTGTGCATTGATCTGTGGGAAGTGATCAGTATATTACATTATATCTAATGAAGATATAGTAATAATGATATTGTTATTAAATGTACATTGGTCTGTGGGAATAAATCAGTATATTACATTACATCTGATGTAGATATAGTAATAATGATATTGTTATTAAATGTATATTACATATCAAATGTAGATATAGTAATAACGATAATGCCATTATATGTACATTGATCGTTGGGACGGGATCATTATATTACATTACATCTAATGTAGATATAGTAATAACGATATTGTTATTAAATGTACATTGGTCTGTGGGATTAAATCAGTATGTTAAATTTCATCTGATGTAGATATGGTAATTATGATATTGTTATTAAATGTATATTACATATCTAATGTAGATATAGTAATAACGATACTGTTATTATATGTACATTGATCTGTGGGAAGGTATCAGTATATTGCAGTAGATCTAATGTAGATATAGTAATGACGAAACTGTTATTATATGTAAATTGATCTGTGGGATTAAATCAGTATATTAAATTGCATCTGATGTAGATATAGTAATAATGGTATTGTTATTAAATGTACATTGGTCTGTGGGATTAAATCCGTATATTAAATTTCATCTGATGTACATGTAGTAATAATGATATTGTTATTAAATGTATATTACATATCTAATGTAGATATAGTAATAACGAAACTGTTATTGTATGTACATTGATCTGTGGGAATAAATCAGTATATTACATTACATCTGATGTAGATATAGTAATAATGATATTGTTATTAAATGTACATTGGTCTGTGGAAATAAATCAGTATGTTAAATTTCATCTGATGTAGATATAGTAATAATGGTATTGTTATTAAATGTACATTGATCTGTGGGATTAAATCAGTATATTACAATACATCTGATGTAGATATAGTAATAATGATATTGTTATTAAATGTATATTACATATCTAATGTAGATATAGTAATAACGATACTGCCATTATATGTACATTGATCGGTGGGAAGGGATCATTATATTACACTATATCTAATGTACATATAGTAATAATTATATTGTTGTTAAATGTATATTACATATCTAATGTAGATATAGTAATAACGATACTGTTATTGTATGTACATTGATCTGTGAGAAGGGATCAGTATATTACATTATATCTAATGTTGATATAGTAATAATGATATTGTTACCAAAATTACATTGATCTGTGGGAAGGGATCAGTATATTACATTATATCCAATGTAGATATAGTATAAATGATACTGTTATTCAATGTATATTGATCTGTGGGAAGGAATCAGTATATTGCAGTAGATCTGATGTAGATACAGTAATAACGACACCGTTATTAAGGGTTTATTACATACCCAATGTAGATATAGTATTGACGATAATGTTACAATCTGTGCATTGATCTGTGGGAAGTGGTCAGTATATTACATTATATCTAGTGAGGATATAGTAATAATGATATTGTTATTAAATGTACATTCGTCTGTGGGATTAAATCAGTATATTACATTACACCTGATGTAGATATAGTAATAATGATATTGTTATTAAATATATATTACATATCTAATGTAGATATAGTAATAATGATATTGTTACCAAAGTTACATTGATCTGTGGGAAGGGAGCAGTATATTACATTATATCCAATGTAGATATAGTATAAATGATACTGGTATTCAATGTACATTGATCTGTGGGTAGGAATCAGTATATTGCAGTAGATCTAATGTAGATACAGTAGTAACGACACTGTTATTAATTGTTTATTACGTATCTAATGTAGATATAGTAATGACAATAATGATACAATCTGTGCATTGATCTGTGGGAAGTGATCAGTATATTACATTATATCTAATGAAGATATAGTAATAATGATATTGTTATTAAATGTACATTGGTCTGTGGAAATAAATCAGTATGTTAAATTACATCTGATGTAGATATAGTAATAATGATATTGTTATTAAATATATATTACATATCTAATGTAGATATAGTAATAATGATATTGTTGTTAAATGTATATTACATATCTAATGTAGATACAGTAATAACGATACTGTTATTATATGTACATTGATCTGTGGGAAGGGATCAGTATATTACATTATATCTATTGTAGATATAGTAATAACGAAACTGTTATTATATGTACATTGATCTGTGAGAAGGGATCAGTATATTACATTATATCTAATGTTGATATAGTAATAATGATATTGTTACCAAAATTACATTGATATGTGGGAAGGCATCTGTGTATTACATTATATACAATGTACATATAGTATAAATGATACTGTTATTCAATGTACATTGATCTGTGGGATGGAATCAGTATATTGCAGCAGATCTAATGAAGTTATAGTAATGACGATAATGTTATAATCGGTACATTGAATAACAGTATCATTTATACTATATCTACATTGGATATAATGTAATATAATGATGCCTTCCCACAGATCAATGTACATATAATAACAGTTCCGTTATTACTATATCTACATTAGATATAATGTAATATACCGATACCTTCCCACAGATCAATGTACATATAATGACAGTATCGTTATTACTATATCTACATCAGATATGTAATATACATTTAATAACAATATCATTATTAATATACCTACATCAGATGAAATTTAATATACTGATTTAATCCCACAGACCAATGCACATTTAATAACAATATCATTATTACTATATCTACATTAGATATAATGTAATATAATGATCCCTTCCGACCGATCAATGTACATATAATGGCAGTATCGTTATTACTATATCTACATTTGATATGTAATATACATTTAATAACAATATCATTATTAATATACCTACATCAGATGTAATGTAATATACTGATTTATTCCGACAGACCAATGTACATTTAATAACAATATCATTATTACTATATCTACATCAGATGTAATTTAATATACTGATTTAATCCCACAGACCAATGTACACTCAGTCCCATCGAAGCTGTCGCAGTGAAGTTGGCGCGCTAACGCATTCACGCCGCGGCGGCGTTAGCGCGCCAACTTCACTGCGACAACTTCGATGGGACTGAGTGTACATATAATAACAGTATCGTTATTACTATATCTACATTAGATATAATGTAATATAATGATCCCTTCCCACAGATGAATGTACATATAATAACAGTATCGTTATTACTATATCTGCATTAGATCTCCTGCAATATACTGATCCCTTCCCACAGATCAATGTACATTGAATACCAGTATCATTTATACTATATCTACATTAGATATAATGAAATATAATGACCCCTTCCCACCGATCAATGTATATATAATGGCAGTATCGTTATTACTATATCTGCATTAGATCTGCTGCAATATACTGATTCCGTCCCACAGATCAATGTACATTGAATAACAGTATCATTTATACTATATCTACATTGGATATAATGTAATATACTGATGCCTTCCCACAGATCAATGTAATTTTGGTAACAACATCATTATTGCTATATCTACATTAGATATAATGCAATATACTGATCCCTACCTACAGATCAATGTACATATAATAACAGTTTCGTTATTACTATATCTACATTAGATATAATGTAATATACTGATCCCTACCCACAGATCAATGTACATATAATAACAGTTTCGTTATTACTATATCTACAATAGATATGTAATATACATTTAATAACAATGCCATTATTACTATATCCACATTAGATATAATGTAATAGAATGATCCCTTCCCACCGATCAATGTACATATAATATCAGTCTCGTTATTACGAAATCTACATCAGATGAAATGTAATACACTGATTTAATCCCACAGATCAATGTACATATAATAACAGTTTCGTTATTACTATATCTACATTAGATATGTAATATACATTTAATAACAATATCATTATTACCATATCTACATTAGATATAATGTAATATAATGATCCCTTCCCACCGATCAATGTACATATAATGGCAGTATCGTTATTACTATATCTACATTTGATATTTAATATACATTTAATAACAATATCATTATTACTATATCTACATTAGATATAATGTATTATACTGATCCCTTCCCACAGATCAATGTACATATAATAACAATATCATACTATATCTACACTAGATACAATATAATATACTGATACCTTCCAACAGATCAATGTACATATAATAACCGTTTCGATATTAGTATATCTACATTAGATATGTAATATACATTTAATAACAATATCATTATTACTATATCTACATTAGATACAATGTAATATAGTGATCCCTTCCCACCGATCAATGTACATATAATGGCAATATCCTTATTACCATATCTGCATTAGATCTGCTGCAATATACTGATCCCTTCCCACAGATCAATGTACATTGAGTAACAGTATCATTTATACTATATCTACATTGGATATAATGTAATATACTGATCCCTACCTACAGATCAATGTACATATAATAACAGTTTCCTTATTACTATATCTACAATAGATATAATGTAATATACTGATACCTTCCCACAGATCGATGTACATATAATAACAGTATCGTTATTACTATATCTACATTACATATGTAATATACATTTAATAACAATGTCATTATTACTATATCTCCATCAGATGTTATGTAATATACTGATTTAATCCCACAGACCAATGTACACTTAATTACAATATCATTATTACTATATCTACATCAGATGCAATGTAGTATACTGATTTATTCCCACAGACCAATGTACATTTCATAACAATGTCATTATTACTATATCTTCATTAGATATAATGTAATATACTGATCACTTCCCACAGATCAATGCACAGATTGTAACATTATCGTCATTACTATATCTACATTAGATATGTAATAATCACTTAATAACAGTATCGTTATTACTATATCTTCATTAGATCTACTGCAATATACTGATTCCTTCCCACAGATCAATGTACATTGAATAACAGTATCATTTATACTATATGTACATTGGATATAATGTAATACACAGATGCCTTCCCACAGATCAATGTAATTTTGGTAACAATATCATTATTACTATATCTTCATTAGATATAATGTAATATACTGATCACTTCCCACCGATCAATGTACATATAATAACAGTTTCGTTATTACTATATCTACAATAGATATAATGTAATATACTGATCCCTTCCCACAGATCAATGTAATTTTGGTAACAATATCATTATTACTATATCTACATTAGATATATTGTAATATACTGATCCCTTCCCACAGATCAATGTACATATAATAACAGTTTCGTTATTACTATATCTACATTAGATATAATGTAATATACTGATACCTTCCCACAGATCAATGTACATATAATAACAGTATCGTGATTACTATATCTACATTAGATATGCAATATACATTTAATAACAATATCATTATTACTATATCTACATCGGATGACATTTAATATACTGATTTAATCCCACAGACCAAGGTACATTTAATAACAATATCATTATTACTATATCTTCATTACATATAATGTAATATACTGATCACTTCCCACAGATCAATGTAATTTTGGTAACAATATCATTATTACTATATCTACATTAGATATAATGTAATATACAGATCCCTTCCCACAGATCAATGTACATATAATAACAGTTTCGTTATTACTATATCTACATTAGATATGTAATATACATTTAATAACAATATCATTATTACTATATCTACATCAGATGTAATGCAATATACTGATACCTTCCCACAGATCAATGTACGTATAATAACAGTATCGTTATTACTATATCTACATTAGATATGTAATATACGTTTAATAACAATATCATTATTACTATATCTACATCAGATGAAATTTAATAGACTGATTTAATCCCACAGACCAATGTACATATAATAACAGTATCGTTATTACTGTATCCACATTAGATATGTAATATACATTTATTACTATATCTACATCAGATGAAATTTAATATACTGATTTAATCCCACAGACCAATGTACATTTAATAACAATACCATTATTACTATATCTACATTAGATATAATGTAATATAATGATCCCTTTCCACCGGTCAATGTACATATAATGGCAGTATCGTTATTACTATATCTCCATTTGATATGTAATATACATTTAATAACAATATCATTATTAATATATCTACATTGGATACAATCTAATATACTGATCCCTACCTGCAGATCAATGTACATATAATAACAGTTTCGTTATTACTATATCTACAATAGATATAATGTAATATACTGATACCATCCCACAGATCAATGTACATATAATAACAGTATCGTTATTACTATATCTACATTAGATATGTAATATACATTTAATAACAATATCATTATTACTATATCTACATTGGATACAATGTAATATAATGATCCCTTCCCACCGATCAGTGTACATGTAATGGCAGTATCGTTATTTCTATATCTGCATTAGATCTCCTGCAATATACTGATTCCTTCACACAGATCAATGTACATTGAATAACAGTATCATTTATACTATATCTACATTGGATATAATCTAATATACTGATGCCCTTCCACAGATCAATGTACATATAATAACAGTTTCGTTCTTACTATATATACAATAGGTATAATGTATTATACTGATACCTTTCCACCGATCAATGTACATATAACGGCAGTATCGTTATTACTATATCTCCATTTGATATGTAATATACATTTAATAACAATATCATTATTAATATATCTACACCAGATGTAATGTAATATACTGATTTATTCCCACAGACCAATGTACATTTAATAACAATATCATTATTAATATATCTACATCAGATGTAATGTAATATACTGATTTATTCCCACAGACCAATGTACATTTAATAACAATATCATTATGACTATATCTACATCAGATGAAATTTAATATACTGATTTAATCCCACAGACCAATGTACATTTGTAACGACCCAGAGTGAGTACGTCACTGCACCGACTTGTAGGGAGAGCGGTTCCCTTAGAAGGCGACTCGTAATCAGTGTTAAAGGGATTATAGGTTCGTGTGGTTTGCGGTTAAGGAGTGAAATCCAAACACTAATGTGCTAGAAACTAATGGAAAATTGTTTATTCAAAAATAGAAAGGTAAGTGAATATTGAAATATAATACAAAATCGCTAGTATCACAATAAGTGCGGCTAGAATTAGGAATACAATAAGAGATTATAATACGTTCGCCCTAGATTGGGAATACAATTGAAAAATATGTAATTAGTAATTAATATATGTAAGTAAAAATTAATAATTGTAATTAATCGTAATAATCGATAGCGCTATCGCTAAAGCGGCGTGGTCTTCTTATACAGTCAACACTCTGTTTGTTTTCAACAATAATTATGGAAACTAAATTCCAGAGGTTTGTGCTAGAACGCTAGAATCCAGTTAACCTTTCCTATGGGTCGCAATCGGTTTCTGGTTATACCAGAGCCGTGTTAATCGCAGGCCGTTCAAGGAGCTCCGCTCCTCGCTAGCTCTTTACACTTAAACGTAGGCTTAGCGTAACACCTGGGTAACACGTTGCGAACCGCGGATAGGAGGTCCACTGATCTGCGGTACTGCACGCCACCAGTGGAAGAGTAGAAATTAGCTGTAGCTCGCGCTCTATCGCTGCCTAGACAGTTCAGCGCAAGCTCTTCTCTACTGATCAGAGTGTTGTCTGTTTCAGACCGAGGTCTGAGAAGATCTGCCCTGAAACTGTGCGGAACGCCTCTATTTATACTCAGATTTTGCTGAGTCGGCACCTTTTTTCCGCATAGAGTTCTTGGGGTAGCTGGGTTTTTCCCGTCACGTGGTGGTCCAGCATCCCCACTCTAGAATACTACCCCACCGTATGGTTACTGGGGTTGCGCTCGCGCGTGCGCGGTCGGACGTCGATAATTTATCGGTAAACTGTTTTACCGTCCGACTTATCGACTAAACTTTTATCGATGTATTTAACAAACTCAGTTATCGGCGAAAATGAAAATATTTATTACAAAAATTTATACATTAAATATTAACAATAAAAATTAAATAAAATACTTTGTATGGAATATAAAAATTAGTTATAATAAAGAAATGAAAACAAAAAGATATTGCGTTTGTTATCGAGTTGTTAGCTTCCCCCGCGCGTTTGTCTCTTGTCCTCAAGATACTGTGGTTTTGTCTTTTTAGGTTGCACAGGGCACAGCAGCATTTTTCTTCGCTATTCCTTGGAGAGGCTGATAGGATTCCGAAATAACGCATTATTTGTCCATGATTATGTCTTGGATCGGTCTTCCCTGTATTTCCATAAATTTTCCAATCAAATTCCGGAATATCTATTAAAATCAGCTTCCATCGTGGTGGTAGTGGTGGTGATGGTGGTAGTGGTGGTAGTAGCTGTATTTCTTCCCTTTGTAATATAATTTCTTCTTGCACTGTTATCTTTGAAATTTTATATAAAACAGATAATTAGTAAATAAAATAAATTATTTGGAGTAATATTCTACCTCTCTAAATTGCTTTAAAGCTCTTCTTAGCTTTTTTAAACGCTCGCGTCGTCCTGCGCGTCGTACCATTTTTGCTTTCTATGAATTGAATGTAGCAGCGCGTGCGTAGCATCGCTTTCTATATCTCTCTCTCTCGCTCTTTGTTTCTGTCTCTTTCTATCTTTTTTCCTCTTACTAACATGGCGGACTTGCGATTCTGCGCATTAACAGATCGAACGAAATAGAAATGTTTCGTAGGATTTGAAATGAATGAACTCGTTTGTTTGTTAAAATGAATAAGGATGATTATGTATTTTGAATAACTAAATATTTTTACATTTGTTAACTATAAATTAATATCAATTATTAGTTAGTACTCGATATTCTCCATTCTGTATGACTACATTTGTTAGAGGAAAAATATTGGGATCCAGAGTTGGTAAAATAAACCCTTCACGAAAGGTGTCCTTGTGGTCATCATCTGCTGCGAATATTTTACTTCTACAGCTGGTACATGATACTGCTGGCCTCGTTCTGCTCATCAGTTTGTTGCATATTATACAATTAACATAGTTGATTTCTGTACTCTGTATAACGTGGTTGTGCCATCCCATGAATATCCATTGCTTTTTTGCTTCTGGATTCATGTTTACGGCACAGTCTACGCATATTCTGCCAATTCTATGCGCAATGCAGTTGTTGAAAACTGGACCATTGTCACGGATGCATGTTGCGTTTAGTATGAGTTGTCCAATTTCTTCAAACTATAAAAATGAATTTTCTTATTTCTGTGCAGACTTATATTAAAATATGTGTTCTACCTCGTTTAAATCCATTTTCCTGTTAAAATTTTGTTTTCCTTTATAGAACTTCGATATTTAAAAGTAGCGTTGTTTGTGTGTGCTTGTTCTTTTGCGTCCTTTGCGCAATATGGCGGTATGTTCGAAATTTTGCATGTGCGCATGCGCATGTTCCGAAAATTATATAGACTAGTATATCGATTTTCATTTTTGATCTATGTTGTAGATTGGCCGGTAGGCCCTCTTTAGTCTATCTTTGTGAACTATCCTAGTCTTTTTGGGACCTATTTGCAATTCTATGTTATTCTTTTCTATGTTTCTTAATACTTTGTATGGTCCGGTGTATTCTTTTTGTAGTTTACTTTTTCTTGGTGGGTTTAATAACATAACTTCTTCTCCTGTTTTATAATTAATCGGTCGTATCTTTCTATCGTAGTAGTATTTCTGTCTGTATTTTGATTGTTCTAGATTTGTTTTTGCTGCTTGTCTAATTTTATGCAAATTTTGTAATAATTTATCTACATAATCTGGATATGTGTCTAATGTGTCAGTTGGTGTAAATTTTGAAGGTAATCTTGCTTTTCTTCCGTATACTAGTTCATGAGGTGTGAACTTTGTTCCCTCATGAACACTTGTGTTGTAAGAAAACATTGCTTGCTGTAGCCATTCGTCCCAGTGTTCTTGTTTAGAGATGTAGTGTTTCAAGTACTCAACTAGAACGTGATGGCTTCTTTCCAGGGACCCGTTTGACTGAGGATGGAAGGATGATGTACGGTACGTCTGGATGTGGAAGATTTTAGCTAGCTTCTTAATAAGTGAGGATGTGAAGCATGTTCCCTGATCGGTGAGGATAGCTTTAGGACTGCCGAACTGGCATATAAATGAATTGGTGAATGCTCTTGCGACGTCCTCTGATGTAGCTGACACAAGTGGAACTGCGACGGAGTACTTGGTCAAGTTGTCTTGTATGGTGAGGATGTAACTGTATCCTTTTTGCGTCATAGGTAAGGGTCCAAGAATATCTAAGGACACCTTATCGAATGCGTCTGAAGGAGTATCTGTGATGACCATAGGTTCCTTATTCTTCATCCTTACTAGCTTGGTTCTTTGGCAGCTAATGCATGATCTAATATAATCGGTAATTTCTCTTTTCATGTTTCTCCAATAATACTTGTTCCTGATCCTGAGGTAAGTTTTTCTAATTCCTTTGTGTCCTGCAACTGTGCTTTCATGATTTTCTTTAATTATACTTCTTCTTTCATCCTTAGGTGGAGTTTGGATTGTTCCTTTGCAGATGATGATGTTGATGTTTGAATCTGCAAAGATTACTTGAAGAATTGCTTTTAACCCTTGCTTGTCTGGCATGCTGCATTCCTGGATTCCTTTTTGAATTAACATGTGACGAAGAGTTTTAATTTTCTGTGGTAATGTTTCTTTATAATCTATTAATATTCCAAAAATTAATTTATTTTTAATTTTATATTCTGTGATACTGTCTTGTGGTTTAGAAATTTTAATCTTTTCATTTTCTATTAACTGTTTTGATTGGTAATCTTCAGGTTGTCCTTCTTTATTAATGAATACTACTGCTGTACCTCTTTTCATCCATAACTGGTCCTCGGTTTCTTCTATTCTGAATATGACTGGTCTATTGCTAATTATTTTTGGTTTAATTTGTTTCATTGTAGATGGTTGTTTGGGCTTTTCTTTTCTAATTTTGATAGGTGTGATAGGTGCTGATAATGTGTCGCTTGAGATTTCTTTTTCTACTTTTCTTTTTATTATAGGAGATCTTTCTCTTGTGCTTGAAGAGGAATCGATTCTGGGTGGTTCTCTAAAGATGTGTTTAGGTATGATTGCTTCTTCGTTATATTCTTTTATCTCATCTCCAATTATTACTGGTTCTCTTTCTACGAGTCGTTTCTGCGGGATGATGTATTTTCTATTTTGTGGAGGTTGATGTACTTCCACAATGACTTGTTGTTCGTTAGGTTTTCCTCCTCTTCCTGATTTCTTCAGAGGAGTATATTTTTGAATTTTCGTTTGTTCTTTTTCTTGGTTTTGGTGGTTCTTCAGATACATCAGTATCGTAATATTGAGATTCATCTGAACTTGTATAGTCTTCTTTTATTCTTTTTCTTGCTGCATTTTCTTCTTGAGATGGGCTTCTCTCTCGTATTTTATCCTTTCGGTACCTTTTTCTTACTTCGACATCTGTGGAGTCATCTCGAGGTCGTGTTAAATGTTTGTGGCTGATTTTCCTTTTCTTGATTTCTCGTGAACTTGACGAGGTTGTTGACCTTGGTCTTCTTGGATACTGATGCCATTCTTTCTTCCTTTTATGATCTTCAGACTCAGTTGTAGTTGTTGATCTAGGTCTGGTTGGATATTGATGTGCTTCTTTTTTCCTTTTAAATTCCCTAGATTCTGACGTCGTTGTTTGCTTAGGGCGAGTGGGATATTGATGCCACTCCTTCCTCTTTTTGTGCTTGCCTGATTCTGAGGTGGTCGTGGTTTGTCTGGGGCGAGTGGGATATTGGTGCCACTCTTTCCTTTTCTTACGCTTCTTCTTTGATCCAGACGTAGATGAGTGCAGCCTTTTTGCATTTATTTGTAGAGCGTTCATATCTTCGACAGGATTTCTAGATAGAGCATCAGCGTTCATGTTTTGTCTTCCTGGTTTGTATTTAATTTCGTAATCGTATTCGCTTAATCTCAGTTTCCATCTCATGAGTCTTGATGTTGGATCTGAAAGACTGTTTAACCATATTAAAGGTTTGTGATCAGTGATTAAATAGAATTTTCTGCCGAAAATATATGGTCTGAAATGATTTATCGCGAATATTACAGCAAGTAGTTCCCTTTCTGTTGCGGAATATTGTGTTTCCGGCTTATTCATTACTCTTGATGCGTATGCTACTGGCTGATCTTTTCCTATTTCTCCATGACTTGGAAGTCTCCTTGACAAATTGGAGGTCTTGCTTGTGTCCAATTTTGACCTTGTCTCTGCGTAGGCTGGTTTCTATAGGTTTGAGCTGGCTGCACAAAGTCCGGGGGGACCCCTGGTTTTGGTGGTTGGTCCTTAAACCAGCAAGTTTCCAAGGTGTGCCCGGACCTTTGGCAGTGTTGGCAGTGTTTTGCTGGCCAGCGGGCCCTCGACATTGATTGTCTTTGGAACCGCTGACTGCAGCATACACTGGCGTTATGCCCGTATCCATAGCAGTTGTCGCATTGTTCGGCCGTAGTGAATCCCTGTGATAACTTAGCTTTGGTCTGGCTTTCTAAATTCTCTGCCTCGGCTACAATTGCTGCACTGATTGCTTCGTCGAGGCTGTTGAAGTTCTGATTTTTCATTCGGTTATATACTTCCTGTTTTAAACCGGTGAGGAAAGCTTTAATTGTATTAGTTTCCGACGATCGGTTGTATCCTTCGATGTTATCTGGGAATTCTAATTCGTTGCAGCTTTTAATTTGTAGTAGAAGTCCTGAGACGCGGCTGCCGTAGTCCACGACTGCCTCAGTTGGACCCTGTGCGATCCTTGCCATGTCGCCGCATAGCTGCATCGAAGTGAAGAGTGGTGCGAACCGTGATTTTATTACGGCAATCAGTTCCTCGATGGTGTCGTAGTCTCCGTTTAGTACCACTCTTGCTGCTTGTCCGTAGAATTTGTTCTTGATTAATTGTACCAACCCATACTCAGCATTCGGAGAGATTATATTCTTCGCTTTGAAACAGCTCTTTGCAAACTGATAGACTGGTATGTTGCGGCCGTTGAATGCTGGTACGATGTCTGCTGCATCGCGAATACTGATCGGACGGCTTCCTTCAGTCGATTCAGTTGGCTGATCCGCTGGCTGATGCGCTGGCTGGTTGATCGGCTATTCCGTTAGGCATCTTGATTCTTGCTTATTAATATAGTATATATGTATTATATATTTGTATTTTTATTTTCTTTTTTTATTTTTTTATATTCTTGTACTTTACTTTTTATTTGTATTTGTCTGTTTCTAGGCTAACCATTAATGTCCGCAGAGATATGATTTCTCCTTACCACTCGAACAATCCCACCGCTGTCACCAAATTTTTATATACTATCTACGTGTAACGACCCAGAGTGAGTACGTCACTGCACCGACTTGTAGGGAGAGCGGTTCCCTTAGAAGGCGACTCGTAATCAGTGTTAAAGGGATTATAGGTTCGTGTGGTTTGCGTTTAAGGAGTAAAATCCAAACACTAATGTGCTAGAAACTAATGGAAAATTGTTTATTCAAAAATAGAAAGGTAAGTGAATATTGAAATATAATACAAAATCGCTAGTATCACAATAAGTGCGGCTAGAATTAGGAATACAATAAGAGATTATAATACGTTCGCCCTAGATTGGGAATACAATTGAAAAATATGTAATTAGTAATTAATATATGTAAGTAAAAATTAATAATTGTAATTAATCGTAATAATCGATAGCGCTATCGCTAAAGCGGCGTGGTCTTCTTATACAGTCAACACTCTGTTTGTTTTCAACAATAATTATGGAAACTAAATTCCGGAGCTTTGTGCTAGAACGCTAGAATCCAGTTAACCTTTCCTATGGGTCGCAATCGGTTTCTGGTTAAATACCAGAGCCGTGTTAATCGCAGGCCGTTCAAGGAGCTCCGCTCCTCGCTAGCTCTTTACACTTAAACGTAGGCTTAGCGTAACACCTGGGTAACACGTTGCGAATCGCGGATAGGAGGTCCACTGATCTGTGGTACTGCACGCCACCAGTGGAAGAGTAGAAATTAGCTGTAGCTCGCGCTCTATCGCTGCCTAGACAGTTCAGCGCAAGCTCTTCTCTACTGATCAGAGTGTTGTCTGTTTCAGACCGAGGTCTGAGAAGATCTGCCCTGAAACTGTGCGGAACGCCTCTATTTATACTCAGATTTTGCTGAGTCGGCACTTTTTTTCCGCATAGAGTTCTTGGGGTAGCTGGGTTTTTCCCGTCACGTGGTGGTCCAGCAGTCCCACTCTAGAATACTACCCCACCGTATGGTTACTGGGGTTGCGCTCGCGCGTGCGCGGTCGGACGTCGATAATTTATCGGTAAACTGTTTTACCGTCCGACTTATCGACTAAACTTTTATCGATGTATTTAACAAACTCAGTTATCGGCGAAAATGAAAATATTTATTACAAAAATTTATACATTAAATATTAACAATAAAAATTAAATAAAATACTTTGTATGGAATATAAAAATTAGTTATAATAAAGAAATGAAATCAAAAAGATATTGCGTTTGTTATCGGGTTGTTACACATTCAATAACAATATCATTATTACTATATCTACATGGGATACAATGTAATATACTGATACCTTCCCACAGATCAATGTACATATAATAACAGTATCGTTATTACTATATCTCCATTTGATATGTAATATACATTTAATAACAATATCATTATTAATATATCTACATCAGATGTAATGTAATATACTGATTTATTCCCACAGACCAATGTACATTTAATAACAATATCATTATGACTATATCTACATTGGATACAATGTAATATACTGATCCCTACCTGCAGATCAATGTACATATAATAACAGTTTCGTTATTACTATATCTACAATAGATATAATGTAATATACTGATACCTTCCCACAGATCAATGTACATATAATAACAGTATCGTTATTACTATATCTACATTAGATATGTAATATACATTTAATAACAATATCATTATTACTATATCTACATCAGATGAAATTTAATATACTGATTTAATCCCACAGACCAATGTACACTTAATAACAATATCATTATTACTATATCTACATTGGATACAATGTAATATAATGATCCCTTCCCACCGATCAGTGTACATATAATGGCAGTATCGTTATTTCTATATCTGCATTAGATCTCCTGCAATATACTGATTCCTTCACACAGATCAATGTACATTGAATAACAGTATCATTTATACTATATCTACATTGGATATAATGTAATATACTGATGCCTTTCCACAGATCAATGTACATATAATAACAGTTTCGTTCTTACTATATATACAATAGGTATAATGTATTATACTGATACCTTCCCACAGATCAATATACATATAATAACAGTATCGTTATTACTATATCTACATTAGATATGTAATATACATTTAATAACAATGTCATTATTACTATATCTACATTAGATATAATGTAATAGAATGATCCCTTCCCACCGATCAATGTACATATAATGGCAGTATCGTTATTACTATATCTGCATTAGATCTGCTGCAATATACTGATTCCTTCCCACAGATCAATGTACATTGAGTAACAGTATCATTTACACTATATCTACATTGGATATAATGTAATATACTGATGCCTTCCCACAGATCAATGTAATTTTTTTAACAAAATCATTATTACTATATCTACATTAGAGATAATGTAATATAATGATCCCTTCCCACCGAACAGTGTACATATAATGGCAGTATCGTTATTACTATATCTGCATTAGATCTCCTGCAATATACTGATTCCTTCACACAGATCAATGTACATTGAATAACAGTATCATTTATACTATATCTACATTGGATATAATGTAATATACTGATGCCTTTCCACAGATCAATGTACATATAATAACAGTTTCGTTGTTACTATATCTACAATAGGTATAATGTAATATACTGATACCTTCCCACAGATCAATATACATATAATAACAGTATCGTTATTACTATATCTACATTAGATATGTAATATACATTTAATAACAATGTCATTATTACTATATCTACATTAGATATAATGTAATAGAATGATACCTTCCCACCGATCAATGTACATATAATGGCAGTATCGTTATTACTATATCTGCATTAGATCTGCTGCAATATACTGATTCCTCCCCACAGATCAATGTACATTGAGTAACAGTATCATTTATACTATATCTACATTGGATATAACGTAATATACTGATGCCTTCCCACAGATCAATGTAATTTTGGTAACAACATCATTATTACTATATCTACATTAGATATAATGTAATATACCGATCCCTACGCACAGATCAATGTACATATAATAACAGTTTTGTTCTTACTGTATACAATAGGTATAATGTATTATACTGATACCTTCCCACAGATCAATATACATATAATAACAGTATCGTTATTACTATATCTACATTAGATATGTAATATACATTTAATAACAATGTCATTATTACTATATCTACATTAGATATAATGTAATAGAATGATCCCTTCCCACCGATCAATGTACATATAATGGCAGTATAGTTATTACTATATCTGCATTAGATCTGCTGCAATATACTGATTCCTTCCCACAGATCAATG
The DNA here is from genome assembly GCF_907164935.1 of Osmia bicornis bicornis. Lineage (NCBI taxonomy): Eukaryota > Metazoa > Arthropoda > Insecta > Hymenoptera > Megachilidae > Osmia > Osmia bicornis. The sequence goes on from NW_025791379.1 coordinate 24,393, forward strand.
TACATTGAGTAACAGTATCATTGATACTATATCTACATTGGATATAATGTAATATACTGATGCCTTCCCACAGATCAATGTAATTTTTTTAACAAAATCATTATTACTATATCTACATTAGATATAATGTAATATAATGATCCCTTCCCACCGATCAGTGTACATATAATGGCAGTATCGTTATTACTTTATCTGCATTAGATCTCCTGCAATATACTGATTCCTTCACACAGATCAATGTACATTGAATAACAGTATCATTTATACTATATCTACATTGGATATAATGTAATATACTGATGCCTTTCCACAGATCAATGTACATATAATAACAGTTTCGTTGTTACTATATCTACAATAGGTATAATGTAATATACTGATACCTTCCCACAGATCAATATACATATAATAACAGTATCGTTATTACTATATCTACATTAGATATGTAATATACATTTAATAACAATGTCATTATTACTATATCTACATTAGATATAATGTAATAGAATGATACCTTCCCACCGATCAATGTACATATAATGGCAGTATCGTTATTACTATATCTGCATTAGATCTGCTGCAATATACTGATTCCTTCCCACAGATCAATGTACATTGAGTAACAGTATCATTTATACTATATCTACATTGGATATAATGTAATATACTGATGCCTTCCCACAGATCAATGTAATATACTGATCCCTTCGCACAGATCAATGTACATATAATAGCAGTTTCGTTATTACTATATCTACACTAGATATGTAATATACATTTAATAACAATATCATTATTACTATATCTACATCAGATGAAATGTAATATACTGATTTAATCCCACAGACCAATGTACATTTAATAGTAATATCATTATTACTATATCTACATTAGATATAATGAAATATACTGATAACTTCCCACAGATCAATGTACATATAATAACAGTATCGTTATTACTATATCTCTATTAGATATGTAATATACATTTAATAACAATATCATTATTACTATATCTACATCAGATGAAATTTAATATACTTATTTATTCCCACAGACCAATGTACATTTAATAACAATACCATTATTACTATATCTACATCAGATGTAATTTAATATACTGAATTAATCCCACAGACCAATGTACATTGAATAACAATATCATTATTCCTATCTCTTCTTTAGATATAATGTAATATACACTTCCCAGAGATCAATGCACAGATTGTAACATTATCGTCATTACTATATCTCGATTAGATATGTAATAAGCACTTAATAACAGTATCGTTATTACTATATCTACATTAGATCTACTGCAATATACTGATTCCTTCCCACACATCAATGTACATTGAATAACAGTACTATTTATGCTATATCTACATTGGTGATAATGAAAAATACTGATTCCTTCCCACAGATCAATGTAATTTTGGTAACAATATCATTATTACTATATCTACATTAGATATAATGTAATATACTGATCCCTTCCCACAGATCAATGTACACTCAGTCCCATCGAAGTTGTCGCAGTGAAGTTGGCGCGCTAACGCCGCCGCGGCGTGAATGCGTTAGCGCGCCAACTTCACTGCGACAACTTCGATGGGACTGAGTGTACATATAATAACAGTTTCGTTATTACTATATCTACATTAGATATGTAATATACATTTAATAACAATATCATTATTACTATATCTACATCAGATGAAATTTAATATACTGATTTAATCCCAGACCAAAGTACATTTAATAACACTACCATTATTACTATATCTACATCAGATGTAATTTAATATACTGATTTAATCCCACAGTTCAACGTACATTTAATAACAATACCATTATTACTATAGCTACATCAGATGTAATTTAATATACTGATCCCTTCCCACAGATCAATGTACATATAATAACAGTTTCGTTATTACTATATCTACATTAGATATAATGTAATATACTGATACCTTCCCACAGATCAATGCACAGATTGTAACATTATCGTCATTACTATATCTAAATTAGATACGTAATAAACACTTAATAACAATATCGTTATTACCATATATACATTAGATCTACTGCAATATACTGATTCCTTCCCACAGATCAATCCACATTGAATACCAGTATCATATATACTATATCTGCATTGGATATAATGTAATATACTAATCCCTTCCCACAGATCAATGTAATTTTGGTAACAATATCATTATTACTATATCTACATTAGATATAATGTAATATACTGATCCCTTCCCATAGATCAATGTACATATAATAACAGTTTCGTTATTACTATGTCTACAATAGATATAATGTCATATACTGATACCTTCCCACAGATCAATGTACATATAATAACAGTATCGTTATTACTATATCTACATTAGATATGTAATATACATTTAATAACAATACCATTATTACTATATCTTCATCAGATGTAATTTAATATACTGATTTAACCCCACAGATCAGTGTACATATACTAACAGTTTCGTTATTACTATATCTACATTAGATATAATGTAATACACTGATACCTTCCCACAGATCAATGTACATATAATAACAGTATCGTTACTACTATATCTCTATTAGATATGTAATATACATTTAATAACAATATCATTATTACTATATCAACATCAGATGAAATTTAATATACTGATTTAATCCCACAGACCAATGTACATTTAATAACAATACCATTATTACTATATCTACATCAGATGTAATGTAATATACTGATTTAATCCCACAGACCAATGTACATTTAATAGTAATATCATTATTACTATATCTACATTAGATATAATGTAATATACTGATACCTTCCCACAGATCAATGTACATATAATAACAGTATCGTTATTACTATATCTACATTAGATCTACTGCAATATACTGATACCTTCCCACAGATCAATGTACATTGAATACCAGTATCATTTATACTATATCTACTTTGGATATAATGTAATATACTAATCCCTTCCCACAGATCACTGTAATTTTGGTAACAATATCATTATTACTATATCTACAACATGTATAATGTAATATACCGATACCTTCCCACAGATCAATGTACACTCAGTCCCATCGAAGTTGTCGCAGTGAAGTTGGCGCGCTAACGCCGCCGCGGCGTGAATGCGTTAGCGCGCCAACTTCACTGCGACAACTTCGATGGGACTGAGTGTACATATAATAACAGTTTCGTTATTACTATATCTACATTAGATATAATGTAATATACTGATCCCTTCCCACAGATCAATGTACATATAATAACAGTTTCGTTATTACTATGTCTAAAACTGATATAATGTCATATACTGATACCTTCCCACAGATCAATGTACATATAATAACAGTATCGTTATTACTATATCTACATTAGATATGTAATATACATTTAATAACAATACCATTATTACTATATCTTCATCAGATGTAATTTAATATACTGATTTAACCCCACAGATCAGTGTACATATAATAACAGTTTCGTTATTACTATATCTACATTAGATATAATGTAATACACTGATACCTTCCCACAGATCAATGTACATATAATAACAGTATCGTTACTACTATATCTCTATTAGATATGTAATATACATTTAATAACAATATCATTATTACTATATCTACATCAGATGAAATTTAATATACTGATTTAATCCCACAGACCAATGTACATTTAATAACAATACCATTATTACTATATCTACATCAGATGTAATGTAATATACTGATTTAATCCCACAGACCAATGTACATTTAATAGTAATATCATTATTACTATATCTACATTAGATATAATGTAATATACTGATCACTTCCCACAGATCAATGTAATTTTGGTAACAATATCATTATTACTATATCTACATTAGATATATTGTAATATACTGATCCCGTCCCACATACCAATGTACATATAATAACAGTTTCGTTATTACTATATCTATAATAGATATAATATAATATACTGATACCTTCCCACAGATCAATGTACATATAATAACAGTATCGTTATTACTATATCTACATTAGATATGTACTATACATTTAATAACAATATCATTATTACTATATCTACATCAGATGTAATGTAATATATTGATTTAATCCCACAGATCAATGTACATTTAATAACAATACCATTATTACTATATCTACATCAGATGTAATTTAATATACTGATTTAATCCCACAGACCAATGTACATTTAATAACAATATCATTATTACTATATCTACATCAGATGAAATTTAATATACGGATTTAATCCCACAGACCAATGTACACTGAATAACAATATCATTATTACTATATCTACATCAGATGTAATGTTATATACTGATTTAATCCCACAGACCAATGTACATTTAATAACAATATCATTATTACTATATCTACATTAGATATAATGTAATATACTGATCACTTCCCACAGATCAATGCACAGATTGTAACATTATCGTCATTACTATATCTACATTAGATACGTAATAAACACTTAATGACATTATCGTTATTACTATCTCTACTCTTTTAATATTATATTATTAATTAATATAATGGCATTAATGTAATTTATTTTTTGTCGCACCCTTTCCTATACTTCCTTTAATAAAATATATAGTAAAGATGAAATCAAATTATTTCTTTTGCCACGCCCTTCCCCACGCATGGAAAACATTCCAAGATCAACAACAAATTATAAAAAATTAATTAGAAACACATTATGTAGTGGACCGAATTGTGAATCTAAACCATTCTCGAGTCAACTTGAACACACAAAAAAATTTCATCAAAATCTGTTCAGCCGTTTAGGAGGAGTTCAGTCACATACATACACACAGAAGAAATATAAGGATATGAAGTATGATTATTGGGAAGGGTTGGGCAAAATAAATTACATTAATAACGATTATATACTTTTTTATTGTCATATTACATTAATGGAGTATGGGGAAGGGTGTTGTGCAGAATAAATTACACTAATAACGGTTATAGATATTTATATTTTACGTTAAATAATATATATAATATAATAAGTAAAAACAAAAAAAAAATATAAATGTAGGCGGCTACCACCAGTCCGGCTATAACAGATAAAATATACATTAATACGCAGTAAAAATCTAATAAATCAAAATAAAATCGGACAGGCAACTTACATCGATTTCTTCTCCGAACAAATATCGGAGGTCGAACAGATCGACCTCCGTCCAAGTAGCCGCCCACCGCGCTTCATACTCGCGCCGCCACTTCTGCCGCTCGCGGCACTTTGCGGGTAGTCGCGCGTCATCCTCCGCCGGCGCAATTTCGAAGGCTGGCATTACTATGGCTGTTAAGACGAAAACAATTAGTTAAAAATAAATTAAATTTGGGTAATTGTTGAAGATTACTTACGATAATGTTTGACAATCGCCAAGAATGCTAAGGATTCCAACCTTGGACCGTCATCGTTGAACAGAAAATAATGAATAAAACGAACACGCTTGGGTTTATAAAGCACTGTGAAAACATCTCCCTCCAAACTCTAAGACCTGAGATAAGTAAAAACTCCAGTCTCTTTCTCTCTCTCATGAAGTTGCAAGGTTTGCATGAACTCAAAACCCTACAGGCTTATAAAGATACTTGGAAATTAATATTTTACTCGTGGAGCAAAGAATAAATTATGTTTTTAGGAATAATTATTTATTTTATAATGCCCCCAAGGCAATGTTCTTGTGGATTGTGGAATTATGAATCGTTTATCATCGTAAGGACTAAGCACCTTCTTTTCTTCACATATAGAATATACATTGTGCAATTTTGAACGAATACATCTCTGTTCACGATGCACTTCTAAACGTTCATACAAGCAACGTATATAATCATCGAAGGAAATAGTTTCCCTAACTACGTTACTTTTGACACCCTTCACTTTTTTCGTGTCCCGTTTGCCCTCTACGCGCAAAGCATACATTTTCGACCGAAGTCCGACAAACTCAGTCATTATACACCCATTATTTTCATCCTTCATTAATCCCGGTACTTTTTTATTTACTCGTGGCATACTGTAAACATTGTCCTCGGTATAGTCGCTCGTGTCAAACCGATGTATATCGCGTTTCATTACATCGTATATGTCATCACATTCCAGTTCGTATATAAGACTGTCTGTGTCTGTGTATAATATTTTACAAAGATGTTTAAATTTCGGCCAAATATAATCATGATGGAATTCGTACAAACATGTTTTTGATATATCCAGAATACAAATACCAACATAAATGGGTTTTGTAAATTTAATTTCCAACTTTCGCATCTCTATTGCGACCAAATATTCCGAAAATATTGATCTGCTATGAAAATTTGGTTTTGATATCAGGGCCTCGGCCCCGTATCTACCATCCCATTTTGTAACTAATTTAACGTCTACATGATTTCTAACGTTCTCCATAGTTTTGCCAAAGACTGCGTTATTCATTAATTTAAATAAATTCTTTTCAAAATCATTTTTAGCCGCAGTTCTAAGTTGCGTGTTTAAATGAATGTATTCGCGAAGCCATGGAGATTGTTTAAATTCTAAAACGCGATGAATTACAGAAACTTTTAAACCATGATTTAAGCATTGTTGAAGATTGCGGTAATGGATGATGTAACGTTGCTTATCCTGAACTGTAGCGAGTAGTTTCTCGTGTTTGGCATTAGGAGGCTTCTCGCGTATTGGACAAAAAGGTAAATCTGCACGCTTATCGTGTAATTCTAGCGGGTATTTCAAATCGACTTCCAAAATATATCCAATGTCCGAATTTTCGGATATCGCATGAATGTTAAAAGTTTTAATTTCATTATCGTCTAACCACTTAAACTCGCCGTAAGGTAGATACTGCGACATTGCCCATCCATACAAATTATTAACGTCGAAATAAACTAAATATCGCGATGGTTCTTCGGAATTGTATGAATCCATGTATTTATTATTGGCCTTTGCGTATCGATTAGAACATTGACTTAAACCACCACGTATGCCGCGCTCTATGAAAAGTAGCATATCGATATCCGTCAATAATTCTAATTCGATACGCGTGTGCTTCAGCATTGCATCCCACGTAAAACCGGGTAAAGTATAGTAATATGCAGGATCCAATTTGTAACTTCTCAAACAGCTGCCACGAAAATTTTCAAAAATGTCGGCCAATAATAAAACGTCTGTTTTTAGATATAAATCGCTGTATTCGCCAAGTATTTTATATTAAAACTGTGCCAGACTTTTATCGCGTGGTCATAATCCTGCTGTGAAACGGCACAGTCGCTTAGTTGATTATAAAATTTGTCACATGTCGGCAATGTCGTCTCGCTCAGTTTCATGTAGTCGGTAACATAATCGTATGGAAAGATGCCTTTTCGTGTAAGCAAATCGAATCTTATCTCGTTCAAAAAATTAAATTGTGACCGTAAAATCGTCATATCGACTTTCACCAGATATGAACTCAATTTATCTAAACTTGAATTTAAAAATTTGAATGAATCTATAAATCGAAGCGAAATTTTGTAACGTTTTAGATTCGTTGAAAATGAAATATATTTTTCTTTTGTAATTGGCAAGACTGATGTCGAGCCATCGATAATCGTTACCAATTCTTTTATTACAAAATGGGCATCGTATCCCGATAAGTTATGAAACACTATTGGTATAAAACGTTTATTTTTATAATTTAAATTACACCCCTGGTGAGCAGGTCCTCGGTAACGACCAGTGAAATGGCAATGATCTCGAACTTTTGTTTCGTCGATGTCGAACGGTTTTTCGCAAATATAACAATGCGTTGCATTCATATAATTTTCTCTTTCATCACCCGTCAAATTTGTCATGGGCACATTCGTATTAAATAATGGTGCAATTTTTCTTACAAGGCTTTTGTTACAAGGAACTTGTATTTTCTTGTCGCCAAAAAAACGAACTTTATTTGCGCTCCGAAATATTTCATTCCTGGCGGCGTATTGCTTCGCCTCTTAGAACCGATTAGTCGAAAATATTAACAATCTTATTTTCACATTCTGTACGACTGATCCATCGTTAAACGCTATTAAACTAACGTCCGTGATGATATAAATGTACATTTTCGCTTCATTTAGCCAAAAAATCGAACTTTATTTGCGCTCCGAAATATTTCAGTCCTGGCGGCGTATTGCTTCGCCTCTTAGAACCGATTAGTCGAAAATTTTAACAATCTTATTTTTACATTCTGTACTACTGATCCATCGTTAAACGCTATAAACTAACGTCCGTGATGATACAAATGTACATTTTCGCTCCATTTAGCCAAAAAATCGAACTTTAGTTGCGCTGCGAAATATTTGAAAGTATCAGCGGCGTATTGCTTCGCCTCTTAGAACCGATTAGTCGAAAATTTTAACAATTTTATTTTTACATTCTGTACGGCTGATCCATCGTTAAACGCTATAAAACTAACGTCCGTGATGATATAAATGTACATTTTCGCTCCATTTAGCCAAAGAATCGAACTTTATTTGCGCTCCGAAATATTTCAGTCCCAGCAGCGTGTTGCTTTGCCTCTTAGAACCGATTAGTCGAAAATATTAACAATCTTATTTTTACATTCTGTACTACTGATCCATCGTTAAACGCTATTAAACTAACGCCTGTGATGATATAAATGTACATTTTCGCTCCATTTAGCCAAAAAGCCGAACTTTAGTTGCGCTCCGAAATATTTCTATGTCCTGGCGGCGTATTGCTTCGCCTCTTAGAACCGATTAGTCTAAAATTTTAACAATCTTATTTTCACATTCTGTACTACTGATCCATCGTTAAACGCTATTAAACTAACGTCCGTGATGATATAAATGTACATTTTCGCTCCATTTAGCCAAAAAATCGAACTTTAGTTGCGCGTCGAAATATTTCAAAGTCCTGGCGGCGTATTGCTTCGCCTCTTAGAACCGATTAGTCTAAAATTTTAACAATCTTATTTTCACATTCTGTACGACTGATCCATCGTTAAACGCTATTAAACTAACGCCCGTGATGATATAAATGTACATTTTCGCTCCATTTAGCCAAAAAATCGAACTTTATTTGCGCTCCGAAATATTTCAGTCCCAGCGGCGTATTGCTTCGCCTCTTAGAACCGATTAGTCTAAAATTTTAACAATCTTATTTTCACATTCTGTACGACTGATCCATCGTTAAACGCTATTAAACTAACGCCCGTGATGATACAAATGTACATTTTCGCTTCATTTAGCCAAAAAATCGAACTTTATTTGCGCTCCGAAATATTTCAGTCCTGGCGGCGTATTGCTTCGCCTCTTAGAACCGATTAGTCGAAAATTTTAACAATCTTATTTTTACAGTCTGTACTACTGATCCATCGTTAATCGCTATTAAACTAACGTCCGTGATGATACAAATGTACATTTTCGCTTCATTTAGCCAAAAAATCGAACTTTATTTGAGCTCCGAAATATTTCAAATTACCAGCGGCGTATTGCTTCGCCTCTTAGAACCGATTAGTCGAAAATTTTAACAATGATATTTTCACATTCTGTACTACTGATCCATCGTTAAACGCTATTAAACTAACGTCCGTGATGATATAAATGTACATTTTCGCCTCATTTAGCCAAAAAATCGAACTTTATTTGCGCTCCGAAATATTTCAGTCCTGGCGGCGTATTGCTTCGCCTCTTAGAACCGATTAGTCGAAAATTTTAACAATCTTATTTTTACATTCTGTACGACTGATCCATCGTTAAACGCTATTAAACTAACGTCCGTGATGATATAAATGTACATTTTCGCTTCATTTAGCCAAAAAATCGAACTTTAGTTGCGCTCCGAAATATTCCCTACCAGCGGCGTATTGCTTCGCCTCTTAGAACCGATTAGTCGAAAATTTTAACAATCTTATTTTTCACATTCTGTACGACTGATCCATCGTTAAACGCTATTAAACTAACGTCCGTGATGAAATAATGTACATTTTCGCTTCCTTTAGCCAAAAAATCGAATAGCTACCTCCCTCGAAATAAGCAACGGTTCGGTCCCGAGCCACTTGCTTATTTCGAGGCAATACTGTAGTCTAAAATTTTAACAATCATATTTTCACATTCTGTACTACTGATCCATCGTTAAACGCTATTAAACTAACGTCCGTGATGATACAAATGTACATTTTCGCTCCATTTAGCCAAAAAATCGAACTTTATTTGCGCTCCGAAATATTTCAAATTACCAGCGGCGTAATTGCTTCGCCTCTTAGAACCGATTAGTCGATAATTTTAACAATTTAATTTTTACATTCTGTACGACTGATCCATCGTTAAACGCTATTAGACTAACGTCCGTGATGATATAAATGTACATTTTCGCTCCATTTAGCCAAAAAATCGAACTTAATTTGCGCTCCGAAATATTTGAAAGTATCAGCGGCGTATTGCTTCGCCTCTTAGGACCGATTAGTCGAAAATATTAACAATCTTATTTTTACATTCTGTACTACTGATCCATCGTTAAACGCTATTAAACTAACGCCTGTGATGATATAAATGTACATTTTCGCTCCATTTAGCCAAAAAATCGAACTTTATTTGCGCTCCGAAATATTTCATTCCTGGCGGCGTATTGCTTCGCCTCTTAGAACCGATTAGTCGATAATTTTAACAATCTTATTTTTACATTCTGTACGACTGATCCATCGTTAATCGCTATTAAACTAACGTCCGTGATGATACAAATGTACATTTTCGCTTCATTTAGCCAAAGAATCGAACTTTAGTTGCGCTCCGAAATATTTCAACGTCCTGGCGGCGTATTGCTTCGCCTCTTAGAACCGGTTCGTCGAAAATTTTAACAATCTCATTTTCACATTCTGTTCTACTGATCCATCGTTAAACGCTATTAATCTAACGTCTGTGATGATACAAATGTACATTTTCGCTTCATTTAGCCAAAGAATCGAACTTTATTTGCGCTCCGAAATATTTCAGTCCCAGCGGCGTATTGCTTCGCCTCTTAGAACCGATTAGTCGAAAATTTTAACAATCTTATTTTCACATTCTGTACGACTGATCCATCGTTAAACGCTATTAAACTAACGTCCGTGATGATACAAATGTACATTTTCGCTTCATTTAGCCAAAGAATCGAACTTTATTTGCGCTCCGAAATATTTCAGTCCCAGCAGCGTATTGCTTCGCCTCTTAGAACCGATTAGTCGAAAATATTAACAATCTTATTTTCACATTCTGTACGACTGATCCATCGTTAAACGCTATTAAACTAACGCCCGTGATGATATAAATGTACATTTTCGCTTCATTTAGCCAAAAAAATCGAACTTTATTTGCGCTCCGAAATATTTCAGTCCTGGCGGCGTATTGCTTCGCCTCTTAGAACCGATTAGTCGAAAATTTTAACAATCTTATTTTTACATTCTGTACGACTGATCCATCGTTAAACGCTATTAAACTAACGTCCGTGATGATATAAATGTACATTTTCGCTTCATTTAGCCAAAAAATCGAACTTTTGTTGCGCTCCAAAATATTTCAACGTCCTGGCGGCGTATTGCTTCGCCTCTTAGACCCGATTAGTCTAAAATTTTAACAATCTTATTTTTACATTCTGTACTACTGATCCATCGTTAAACGCTATGAAACTAACGCCTGTGATGATATAAATGTACATTTTCGCTCCATTTAGCCAAAAAATCGAACTTTAGTTGCGCTCCGAAATATTTCAACGTCCTGGCGGCGTATTGCTTCGCCTCTTAGAACCGATTCGTCGAAAATTTTAACAATCTCATTTTCACATTCTGTACGGCTGATCCATCGTTAAACGCTATTAAACTAACGTCCGTGATGATATAAATGTACATTTTCGCTTCATTTAGCCAAAAAATCGGACTTTTGTTGCGCTCCGAGATATTTCAGTACCAGCGGCGTATTGCTTCGCCTCTTAGAACCGATTAGTCGAAATTTTTAACAATCTTATTTTTACATTCTGTACGACTGATCCATCGTTAAACGCTATGAAACTAACGCCTGTGATGATATAAATGTACATTTTCGCTCCATTTAGCCAAAAAATCGAATTTTAGTTGCGCTCCGAAATATTTCAACGTCCTGGCGGCCTATTGCTTCGCCTCTTAGAACCGATTCGTCGAAAATTTTAACAATCTCATTTTCACATTCTGTACTACTGATCCATCGTTAAACGCTATTAAACTAACGCCTGTGATGATACAAATGTACATTTTCGCTCCATTTAGCCAAAAAAATCGAACTTTATTTGCGCTCAGAAATATTTCATTCCTGGCGGCGTATTGCTTCGCCTCTTAGAACCGATTAGTCGAAAATTTTAACAATTTTATTTTTACATTCTGTACGGCTGATCCATCGTTAAACGCTATTAAACTAACGTCCGTGATGATATAAATGTACATTTTCGCTCCATTTAGCCAAAGAATCGAACTTTATTTGCGCTCCGAAATATTTCAGTCCCAGCAGCGTATTGCTTCGCCTCTTAGAACCGATTAGTCGAAAATTTTAACAATCTTATTTTCACATTCTGTACGACTGATCCATCGTTAAACGCTATTAAACTAACGCTCGTGATGATATAAATGTACATTTTCGCTCCATTTAGCCAAAAAATCGAACTTTATTTGCGCTCCGAAATATTTCAGTCCTGGCGGCGTATTGCTTCGCCTCTTAGAACCGATTAGTCGAAAATTTTAACAATCTTATTTTTACATTCTGTACGACTGATCCATCGTTAAACGCTATTAAACTAACGTCCGTGATGATATAAATGTACATTTTCGCTCAT
>NW_025791380.1:0-2500 GCF_907164935.1 Osmia bicornis bicornis
AACTTTAGTTGCGCTCCGAAATATTTCAAAGTCCTGGCGGTGTATTGCTTCGCCTCTTAGAACCGATTAGTCGAAAATTTTAACAATCTTATTTTCACATTCTGTACGACTGATCCATCGTTAAACGCTATTAAACTAACGCCTGTGATGATATAAATGTACATTTTCGTTCCATTTAGCCAAAAAATCGAACTTTATTTGCGCTCCGAAATATTTCAGTCCTGGCGGCGTATTGCTTCGCCTCTTAGAACCGATTAGTCGAAAATTTTAACAATCTTAATTTTACATTCTGTACTACTGATCCATCGTTAAACGCTATTAAACTAACGTCCGTGATGATATAAATGTACATTTTCGCTTCATTTAGCCAAAAAATCGAACTTTATTTGCGCTCCGAAATATTTCAGTCCTGGCGGCGTATTGCTTCGCCTCTTAGAACCGATTAGTCGAAAATTTTAACAATCTTACTTTTACATTCTGTACGACTGATCCATCGTTAAACGCTATTAAACTAACGTCCGTGATGATATAAATGTACATTTTCGCTTCATTTAGCCAAAAAATCGAACTTTATTTGCGCTCCGAAATATTTCAGTCCAGGCGGCGTATTGCTTCGCCTCTTAGAACCGATTAGTCGAAAATTTTAACAATCTTATTTTCACATTCTGTACGACTGATCCATCGTTAAACGCTATTAAACTAACGTCCGTGATGATATAAATGTACATTTTCGCTTCATTTAGCCAAAAAATCGAACTTTAGTTGCGCTCCGAAATATTTCAGTACCAGCGGCGTATTGCTTCGCCTCTTAGAACCGATTAGTCGAAATTCTTAAGAATCTTATTTTCACATTCTGTACGACTGATCCATCGTTAAACGCTATTAAACTAACGTCCGTGATGATATAAATGTACATTTTCGCTTCATTTAGCCAAAAAATCGAACTTTAGTTGCGCTCCGAAATATTTCACGTCCTGGCGGCGTATTGCTTCGCCTCTTAGAACCGATTAGTCGAAAATTTTAACAATCTTATTTTCACATTCTGTACGACTGATCCATCGTTAAACGCTATTAAACTAACGTCCGTGATGATATAAATGTACATTTTCGCTTCATTTAGCCAAAAAATCGAACTTTATTTGCGCTCCGAAATATTTCAGTACCAGCGGCGTATTGCTTCGCCTCTTAGAACCGATTAGTCGAAATTTTTAACAATCTTATTTTTACATTCTGTACGACTGATCCATCGTTAAACGCTATTAAACTAACGTCCGTGATGATATAAATGTACATTTTCGCTTCATTTAGCCAAAAAATCGAACTTTAGTTGCGCTCCGAAATATTTCAAAGTCCTGGCGGCGTATTGCTTCGCCTCTTAGAACCGATTAGTCGAAAATTTTAACAATCTTAATTTTACATTCTGTACTACTGATCCATCGTTAAACGCTATTAAACTAACGTCCGTGATGATATAAATGTACATTTTCGACTCATTTAGCCAAAAAATCGAACTTTATTTGCGCTCCGAAATATTTCAGTACCAGCGGCGTATTGCTTCGCCTCTTAGAACCGATTAGTCGAAAATTTTAACAATCTTAATTTTACATTCTGTACGACTGATCCATCGTTAAACGCTATTAAACTAACGTCCGTGATGATATAAATGTACATTTTCGCTTCATTTAGCCAAAAAATCGAACTTTATTTGCGCTCCGAAATATTTCAAATTACCAGCGGCGTATTGCTTCGCCTCTTAGAACCGATTAGTCGAAAATTTTAACAATCTTATTTTCACATTCTGTACGACTGATCCATCGTTAAACGCTATTAAACTAACGTCCGTGATGATATAAATGTACATTTTCGCTTCATTTAGCCAAAAAATCGAACTTTATTTGCGCTCCGAAATATTTCAGTCCTGGCGGCGTATTGCTTCGCCTCTTAGAACCGATTAGTCGAAATTTTTAACAATCTTATTTTTACATTCTGTACGACTGATCCATCGTTAAACGCTATTAAACTAACGTCCGTGATGATATAAATGTACATTTTCGCTTCATTTAGCCAAAAAATCGAACTTTATTTGCGCTCCGAAATATTTCAGTCCTGGCGGCGTATTGCTTCGCCTCTTAGAACCGATTAGTCGAAAATTTTAACAATCTTATTTTCACATTCTGTACGACTGATCCATCGTTAAACGCTATTAAACTAACGTCCGTGATGATATAAATGTACATTTTCGCTTCATTTAGCCAAAAAATCGAACTTTAGTTGCGCTCCGAAATATTTCAGTCCAGCCGGCGTATTGCTTCGCCTCTTAGAACCGATTAGTCGAAAATTTTAACAATCTTATTTTACATTCTGTACGACTGATCCATCGTTAAACGCTATTAAACTAACGTCCGTGATGATATAAATGTACATTTTCGCTTCATTTAGCCAAAAAATCGAACTTTATTTGCGCTCCGAAATATTTCAAATTACCAGCGGCGTATTGCTT
>NW_025791380.1:7500-12500 GCF_907164935.1 Osmia bicornis bicornis
AGGTTGCTCAGGGTTTTTGATGTCATTGCGCCTCTTGCTCCGACTACAATCGGTAGCACCTTAGCCTCCCAGCAGCCTATCCTCCGCCGTACATATTCAGCTGTGGCTTGGTATTTGTTAACCTTTTCCTTGTATGCTCGTTCCAGGCTGGCTTGGTCCTCGTAGCGGACTGTGACGTCGACCACAAGGAGCCTTCGCTGGTCTTTGATCACCAGGTCCGGCTTTTTAAGCTCACCTAGAACGTTAACAGTCGGTTCTACAAATACTGTACGGCCTGGACTTACTTTGTTTGCAATGAAGTCCCTGATTTCGTCATGTCGTCTGATACGCATTGGCTTGACATGCATGCAGCCTCCGATAATGTGACCCAGAGTTTCTGGTTGGGCGCGACATCTTCTGCATATTACATCGTCGCACTGCTTTGCTCGCCTCATGGTTGTCTTATTTCCGAAAGTGTTTGTCCTTAATTTGAGTGCGTCGATAAACCTGGAGGGCTTTAGGAGCGTTGGGATCCGTAACCATGTGTTTCCAATCTTGTCTTGGCGGAAATCAGCTACCCCTTGTCCCTGTGATATTAGCCGCTGCCATCGGTCTGTTTCTTCTTTCTTGAGCCGGTTACGAGCGGTTTCAATCTCTTCTAGCGTTGCAGGCCAGTTAATACGCATCGAATTGGCGTAAACTTTTAATCGCTTTTGCAGTGGTTCATCTTGTATTGTGTCGCTCAGGACTATGTCAGTTGATACAGCAGCTTTAGCGGCATGTCTTAGTACGGCCAGTTTTACAATGTGTTCGAGGCGAGGAAATCCCAATCCACCATGCGATTTCGCCGTGTAAATTAATCCATCAGTTGTTGATGGGGTTAGGTGCAACATTTGTTTAAGTTCTTGCCTCAGAGCCTGATCAAGATTTTGGAGTGACGTTCCGTGCGGCGGACTTGCTATCAAGCCATAAATAAAGTGAGGCAATACATATGTTTGAATAAGGTTGACCTTCTGGTGTGGCTTCAGCTTCATTTTCTTTACATTCTTTATTGCTTGTAGAATCGCTGGTATTTCCTCTCCTCGTTTCAATCCACTCCACGGTTTAATTCCAATTCCCAGGTACGTAATAATACTCTCCGGGGTTACAAATAAAGTTTCTTCATTGTCGATCTGTATTTTGGGATCCTTTAAGTGCCATGTTTTATTTTTCGCCACAATTTCGAAGCATGAGCACTTGTTCGTAGCCACTTTCATGCCCAGGTCTTTGAGATATTTTATTAGCATCTCCATTTGGACCTTTGCTTCTTGCGCATCTTTAGCTAGAAGTACTATGTCGTCCGCAAAGGCTAATATTGCCAGATTATTTTCGTTTATTTTAACCCCGGAGGTTTCCTGGTTTATTTTTTCGATTATTGGCTCGATAACCAAGTTGAATAGCAGCGGCGATAAGGGGTCTCCTTGTTTAACACCCCGTTTAAGAGTGATTTCTACGTTGTCCTCGTTCCTGGCCTTGATTATTGTTTTGCAGCCCTCGTACATACTTCTGACAATGTCCGTTATGCATTGTGGGACCCGTTTCCTTCTAAGACTGGGTAGCAATGCGGCGTGTGGTATCGTGTCAAATGCTTTGGAGATATCAATGATACTTACTACGCCGCTTGTTTCGGTTTTCATCCGTGCTATAGCTCGGTCCAGTAAGACAATATTATTTTTACAACCATCTTCAGTCACGAAACCTTTTTGTCTATTTGATTGGGTTGTAAATTTCCTTATTCTGTTGTCGATGGCCCCTGAGAAAATTCTGGCAAGCAGTGGACCGATCGTTATTGGCCTCCAGTTTCTGACATTTTGTGGATCTTTACCCGCTTTTGGTATCAGTGTTGTCCGATTTAATTTCCATATTTCTGGGTAATGTCCCGAAAGCAATATTATATTGAAGAGCTTGGTTATCACTTCCGCCACACCTTCCTCTTTGAGGTGTGTTTTCTTTATTTGATCTAGCCCGCCGGCCGTTTTGTTTTTAATCTTGCTTATTCGCTTTTTGATTTCGTCCACGTTAAATGGGGGGCAGGCTTCTGACGGTGATACCAATTCTTCCGAGTCTCCTTGATCTTCCATTGTAGGGCCACTGACGCCCCACAACTCAGTGTATAGTTGGCTGATATCTGCGGCAGTTGGTAGTTCATTATGCATTTCGACTGCCGAGAAATCGCCACTAATAGCCACGTTTGCCAGCTTTTTTGGACACTTGTTGTACAATTCCTGGCAACGGGCATAACAATATCGTGTACGTGCGTTGTGGTTTCTTTTGTTCCTCTGTCGACCCTTGCGCACGTCACGTGGATTAGTCGTTCCTCTTGGTTCTCCATTACGATCCCTGTCATCGTTGTTTAGGAGTTTAGGAATAAGTGAATCACTAATCCATTGATCTATTTCTTTCGAGGTTTCGGGACTTCTATTTAGGTTATGCAGTATAGTATCTAGCTCGTGGATGCATGCACAGTACCTGTTGTTTTCTGGCAGAGTCACCGAGTATGCTTCTTGTCTGACTTTGTTGGACCATGTCTCGATGAGATCTTCATCTACGCCGATATCACTTAGGTTAGCGTTTAGTCGTGTTTCTATTGTCTCTTCCGGTTCGATATGTACGTTGCCAGAAAATTCAGGTTCACTTACTGCCCTTGAAACCTCATTGGACGTCCCTGTGCTGTCGGATGAGTGGCTGCCGGCTGGCGGTGGTCCGTTACTCTCCAACGGCCTATTTACTGTTGGTGTAAGCATGTTCCGTTGTTCAGCCGTTGGCAGTTCTCTTCGTTTATTACTAATCTGCTTTACCGTTTTAGTAGGAAAGTAATCCTGTATTTTCTTGTTCGGAAATCTCTCATTTTTGTATTTTTCATTTAGTTCTATTAGTTTCTCAATTTCTTCGTCCGTCCACAGGTATTTCTTTCTACCTCGTACTGCTGTACGAGGTATATTTGCCGCCGCTCTCTTTTCATTACGTGTAGCGGGATGCCGACGCAACTCGTGCATGGATAATCCTCTTCCTGTGGCGAACGATTCCGAACATATGCTGCAGATATATGCTTTAACGATGGTTTCCCGTAATCCTTTACATTTAGGTATGTGGCAGACACAGTTGTGCACTCCCGGAAACACTTTATTGCACTGTTTACACTGCCACAACACTTTCACCTCACTATGCTGTTCGTTTAGATGTTTCTTTATGTCTCTTAAATTCAGGAAACCGAATCGTTTGTCTAGTCTTGCACATATGGGACAGTCCAACACATTCACTAACGGTAGTTTGATAACCACATCACTAGTCACACTTGAATGCACAGGTTCACTTATATCTTGTGTGTTTCGTTTTTCCTGGTTAGTTAGTGAATGTTCCTCTCCGTTGTCCATCTCGTTAGCCAGTGTCCTGCCTTGGTCGTCAACGAATAGTCCCCCACCGGATGCAGGAAAACCTGCCACAGACCCTCGGGGACCGTTAGGATCCATGTATAACTGCCTCGCGTCGCCGTTCACGGTTGACTTCACACAGGAGCTACCGGAGCTACGATGTTTACGCCGCGGAGGTCGAACTGAGACTGAAAAAAAAAACGGTGTGGGGGGTGGGGATACTTACATTCCGGGTGTTCGGGAAAGAATTTTAGTTGGAAAGGCTACAACCTATCTTTATACACCGGGGAGCTAGTTCGTCACTACTGTTGAGACTATTCGATGTTAGCCATCAACGCAGACAGAACTCTTCGCGGGATTAACTCACCGCGCTCCAAGGCCGTCGAATACGTGCCTTTAAACCGCGTAGAAGTAGAGCATTCTGCTCTTCCGAAGCCGAACGCAACTCCTAACTTAACGTCATAGTCGGTGATGTCGGTCATGCAATACCAATTGACTATTGCATCTACCGCCCATGGACTACTGAACCTGATGAACTGCGCAGCTGATCCATTTCCATGTTCCAAATCAAGCTCAACATTGAAGCCTTTCTTGCTGTTGAGCGATCTAATGATCTTCTGGAAAATGCGGTACTCTTCATCGGTCCATTTGATGGATTCCTGTCCAGGGGGACCAACCAACCAGAAGTCGCTAGCGCGACGTGACAATCTTACGTGCGGCCGATCTGGTGGTAAGGGGGGAGGAGCCTGATCTGCTTGAGCCGGCTGAACGGCTGGGACGAACTCTTCCCACTCGATTCCAGGGAGCTCATCTAGCTCTCTAGCTAATTGATGAACTTCCCCGGCCTGGGGGATTCCTGCCTTCAAGATTCGCATCAGTGGTAATAACTGACGTGGAGCATAGCTCAACACACCACTGAGCATTGGATTCTCGTGTTCGCAGAGTACAGGGGTTACGATCCTATCGCCCTGCTTAACATTCCCGATGCACTCTAAGTACATCGCGAGAGGCAATGGAAGTGAGGCAACCATATTATTTATATCTCGCAATTCTTCTGCGGTATAATACTTCCGAGATGGTAGATCCTCGTCCGGCTTGTCTATGTGCGCCCTTTGCGCAAAAGCCACTTTGGCCTCAGATATAATCAACATGCCCTTCTGGAATATTCTACGATTTTCCAATGTATTCAGTGCTTGGAACGACCGTGTGCCAATAGCTTCCATCGTATCCCATGTGCGCGATATTAAGCCTTGTTGGCCTCGCAAGCTGACTGGGACAACGGTGGGATGGCGTTCCCGTTGAATCTGGACGGCAGTGACTGCAGTAGGATCCGTGATTTTAAGACGAGCGAAAATGCCAGCGGTGATTTCTCGATCGGTCTCTTCATTCTTCTTAGAACGGAACGCATCAGTTCTTCGCTGACGTGAACCTTTCCCGGTCGGTGCTGACTTCTTTTGCTGCTTAGTCACAGACGCCCCTGCGTCGGTAACTTCCTTCTGAATTTCACCTAAAATCTGTGAACTCATAGTAATGATGTTATTTTAATCGGCTATGATCAGTCGATAAAATCGCAAGGTTCCGGTACCGGGAATCGAACCCGAGCCTCCTGGG
>NW_025791380.1:15000-17500 GCF_907164935.1 Osmia bicornis bicornis
TACCACCCACTTAGGGCTGCACTCTCAAGCAACCCGACTCTAAGGAGAGATCCTCCCGAAACGCGTACCGGTCACTACGGGCCTGGCACCCTCTATGGGTAAATGGCCCCATTCAAGATGGACTTGGACGCAATTCGATGTCTCGGGATAAACGGATCCTCCTGAACACTACATTTCCCAGCGGCGGTACCGCGGGATTCAGTGCTGGGCTCATTCCTGTTCGCTCGCCGCTACTAAGGAAATCCTAGTTAGTTTCTTTTCCTCCGCTTAATAATATGCTTAAATTCAGCGGGTAATCTCGCCTACTCTGAGGTCGTCAATTTCTTTGGTTTCATCGAAAGGTGAATATGATGCTCGATGCAAAAAAAAATAAAAAAATAAACGAAAAGAAGCAAAAAAGCAAACACGTAGAGAATCTGTGCGTGAATCAACCTTTCGCGTATTCAATTTTTCCTCTCTCTCTCGTTTCAAAATGTTTGTATTATTTATCGTTCGATGAAACGAGCACAAGAGGGAAAAAAATTGAGACACGACGTTCCCATGATTTTCGTGTTACTTCCTTTTTGCTTCAAACATTTTGCGGACTGCAGCTTCGTCGTATTGCTTTTATCAATTTTTAACAATTTCAAAGCGAAGACAACTCGCAAGACGACCCATTTCGTCCCGGTTCAATTTTAACGTCCGTCCGTATTATTTTTTGTTCCACAAGAGATTTCGAATAGGTTTCTTTTTGTTTATTTATCATCCCTTCTTTTCGAGCGCAACGGAAGCAAGAGGAAAAGCAAGAGCGAGAGAGAACATTTCGCGTGTATTTCATTTAGCAATTTTAACCAACACGCGATGTACTCTCCACACACCTCTTAGATTTAACTGCTTTTCTTCTCTTCTTATCTCCCCTTAGCGCAAGGGTAAACCCAATTTTTCTCTGCTTTGGAACGCAACAACACTTTCGAGGACTGGACGACCGAGCGATGGTCGCGCGGTCTTCGCTTATCTTTAACAAACGAAGTAGTCCGTATGTATTCTAAATGTTGAAGCCTCCTAGGACTTTAAGCCATGCGAGACATTGAAATGCTGTTTTAACGGGAGCATGCATAATTGCTGCAAACATACTTTTATGACAAGTTCTAGCCACGCCACGGAGGCTTCGAAGTTCCTCACCATTCGCTTTCCTCTCTTTTGTTACACAGTTTCAGACTACGATCAGGGGTACCGAAACACTGCATTGATTGTAAACAACCATTTTTATCTTGGAGCGGAGCGTTCCTTTACTCGTTCGATTTGTCTTGTCGCGTGTGTATTCGCTTTTTCGACGCTTTTTAACCATTTAACTTGTTTAGCGAAGCGAAACTCACAGACAGACAAAAGAAAGGAACAGCATCGCGCGTCAAACAGCGACGACCCATCTGAAGCGATCTTTCATTTATACACCGTTTGTAAACAGAGAGATATATAAAGCGCGGGGAATCATTCGAAACCCTGGGGCTATTCGAGCTTGCATTTCAGCAAATTATCATCTCAAACATTTCACTCGTTTGCTTTTTCTAAATTTATAGGAGAGCTTCTTTCGTTTATTTTTTCACACACCTTTCGTAAATATCGTTTCTGGCAACGTCGGGAGCGTAGATTTCTACGAGTGAACAATCGCGTAGATACGATAATTCCAGCAGGATGGAGAATCTTTATAGATTATCTTTCGAGAACTCGGTGCTTTCACGGGCGGTCGTTTATAAATTTTAACGAACGACTCGCGCGCCGTGACGCACTTGCGCCAGTTCGAATAGATATTTCGAAGTTTGTTTCTCTCCTTTAACGGCCTGCATTTAGTGTATCTGTTGCGATTTTCGTCACATCGTTTCCACGACAAACGCCGACGAACTGCCCAACTATCGCTCGTACGTTGCGACTCTTTTTTTTATTTATCGTTCATTCATTCTTTCAATTTCGTTCGATAATCCCGCTCCGAAACGTTCTACTCTCGTTGAACGACGGCGGGATGTTTAAAAAGCAATGAATTACTCTTTTTCGAGAAGCAAACGCAAGCAGTCTTTAGTTAAGAAAACGACCCTCAGCCAGGCGTGGTCCAGGAATTGTATCCGTGGACCGCAATGTGCGTTCGAAATGTCGATGTTCATGTGTCCTGCAGTTCACACGTTGACGCGCAATTAGCTGCGTTCTTCATCGACCCACGAGCCAAGTGATCCACCGTTCAGGGTAATCGTATAATTTTGTATTTCAAACTCTTTAGATCTTTAGTGTTATTTTCATTATTAACACACATCACATTCGATACCCACATCACTCTCCCACCCGGCGCGTGCAGGAGAGCGAATTCGGGCGTCGCCAACGTATTTGTTTGTTCGATCGTTGACGACACGATCGCGTCCAAAGACGGAAACCGTCGGAGAAACGCCCAGTGGCACGCTCCTCTCGACGGTCGGGCGTAAAGTACATTTAAAAACCTTGAAAACTACGAACGCACACAAGGAATTCGAGCGCG
>NW_025791380.1:20000-22500 GCF_907164935.1 Osmia bicornis bicornis
TAAAGTGTACTCATTCCGATTACGGGGCCTCGTATGAGTCCCGTATCGTTATTTTTCGTCACTACCTCCCCGTGCCGGGAGTGGGTAATTTGCGCGCCTGCTGCTTTCCTTGGATGTGGTAGCCGTTTCTCAGGCTCCCTCTCCGGAATCGAACCCTGATTCCCCGTTACCCGTTACAACCATGGTAGGCGTAGAACCTACCATCGACAGTTGATAAGGCAGACATTTGAAAGATCCGTCGTCGGTGCTAGAAGACCATACGATCAGCACAAAGTTATTCAGAGTCACCAAAGCCGACGATGGACGAACGGACAAGCCGTCCGCCACCGATTGGTTTTGATCTAATAAAAGCATTCCTCCCATCTCTGGGTGGAATTCTGGTTTGCATGTATTAGCTCTAGAATTACCACAGTTATCCAAGTAATGTGTTGTACGATCTAAGAAACCAAAACTGATTTAATGAGCCATTCGCGGTTTCACCTTAATTCGGTATGTACTTAGACATGCATGGCTTAATCTTTGAGACAAGCATATGACTACTGGCAGGATCAACCAGGGAGCTTAGTTATTATAGTAAATTTAAATTTTCGTCGACGGCTCCTCCCCAAAAGACCGATCGACGTTAAGACATTTCTCTTTTGATACACACATTTCATAAATTTTTGACCTCTTAAAGAGGCAAAATATTCTCCTCCGCTCATCTTTCTCTCATAAAGCACGAAAATCACTTTCACGCCGTGCATCCATCGTGCAAGCACGTAAACCACACACGCTGGGCAATCTAATAAAAGATGATAGCGCGGACAGTGGCATGCTAGACAAATCGAGAAAGCGCGTACAGTGATCATGCTGGTCATTTTGCCACCAAATTTAATAATCTTTATAAGAGCGGGCCCACCAACCTCGTCTCTGTACTTTATACATTTCTCCACCATCTCCACACACCTTTTCAAACATTAACGGAGAGAGTTCCGAGGACTTGCTTTAAATATATATATTATATATGTTGGAATCTCTCTCCTTTAGAAGTTTCACCAGCATTACTTCTTTCCTTTTTACTCATGTACAGAGAGAGTGACTTGTTATAAATTAATCTCTCTCCATACTTATTCTCCTCTCTGAACGTATCAGAGAGGATTTTATTTCTGACACCTCTTGACTTTTCTTAAACTCAGGACGTAATTTTATTCAGAATTCAGAGGACGTAATGTGTATTTTAGACTTTTAATATTTCTAAACAGTCTCCCTTCTAAAAGTGATAGAACGAATTTTCGTCTAACACTACTTTCTTGGTTCCCAAATTTTATATAATCTTATACTTTTTTAGTTCGAACCAATTTTGGTTACAGACAGTTGATGCTCAATTGGTATAAGTATACACATTTAAAGTGCATACAGATCACCAGCCTTATATTACAAGGCTCACCACATATGGGCCATTCGGTCTTAGACACCGACCCGTGGTAATGCTGTGTGGAGATAAATAATAATTCACAACGGAAAACCGGAACGAGAATAGTCGAGAAAGTGTATTCTCGAGGAGCGGTAGACTGCTTTTCAACCGAGGTCATAAAAGAGCCACACGCTCGACGCTACTCCCGACCGGTCCGAGCGAACCGAAAGTACCTTCCTATAAATACCGAACGGCCGGCCGCTAGGTCGGCGACGCATGGGCTTACGCCCAGGCGTATACCTGCGCAAACCGCCGTGAGATCGTACCATCCCGCCGGCACGGTAAAACTTAGACTGAAAATTCGTCGAACATATTCTTTCATTTAATAACGTTCTATACATGAAAATTAATAAATTAACATGCAGGACATAATAAATTCACATTTTCAAGTAAATCTTGGGTTTTATTAATATTTCTAATAATTTTGAAACCGCCCAGAACCGATGAGATGAAAAAATTAAAACGATATTTTTGCATTTTAATACGATAAAACATTAACAAATAAACGACTATAACAATATAAATGTACATTTGTAAAATAATTAAGCAAAATTACCATTTTTTAAGACAAAAAAGGTATCTCAGAACCGATTAGTCGAAAATTTTAACAATCTTATTTTTACTTTCTGTACGCCTGGTCCATCGTTAAATGCTATTAAACCAACGTCTGTGATGATATAAATGTACATTTACGCTCCATTTAGCCAAAAAACGAACTTTACTTGCGCTCCGAAATATTTCTAAGTCCTGGCGGCGTATTGCTTCGCCTCTTAGAACCGATTACTCGAAAATTTTAACAATCTTATTTTTACTTTCTGTACGCCTGGTCCATCTTTAAACGCTATTAAACCAACGTCTGTGATGATATAAATGTACATTTACGCTCCATTTAGCCAAAAAAATCGAACTTTACTTGCGCTCCGAAATATTTCTAAGTCCTGGCGGCGTATTGCTTCGCCTCTTAGAACCGATTAATCGAAAATTTTAACAATCTTATTTTTACATTCTGTACGCCTGGTCCATCGTTAAACGCTATTAAACCAACGT
>NW_025791380.1:25000-46811 GCF_907164935.1 Osmia bicornis bicornis
CGATGTCAGTCCCATGTCCAAAAGCCAGTCAGCGGATCTGGACGACCAAATGCCCCTCCACGATACAGTGCAGGATGAAAACGATATGTTCTCCTTCCTGACACTGTATCGGGCGGCAATCGACTCAACGAGGGAAGGGTTATCGGCGTAATACCGCACCTTCCGCTCGTGAGTGTCGTCCAATGGTGGTCCTCCGCTGACGACCTGTGCGTCGATGACGCTGACCCTCTCCTCGCGGACGCAAACCAAGTCCGGTTTGCGTCTGCCCTCGGCCGTTTGGAAGCAAGGCTCCTCTTGGACCGTCCAGCCGATCTTGCGGAATCCTGAGGCCAATGTGCGGCACACAGCATTGTGCCTCAGGATTCGGCCACCATGGGTGCGAAAGCACCCTTGGATGACGTGCGCGGCTGTCTCGGTGGACTGACAGCCGGCACGGCATTGGGTGGCCTGTCCATGCCGCCTCACTCCACGCGACGTTCTGATGAGCGTCGGGAGTGAGTTGATGCGGACATGGACATGCTGGACGAAGTCCCGGCCGGGGATTTGGAGGGAGTCAGCGTCAACCCATCGCGACGATAGCGGCGATCTATGGCATTCCCGCAATTCATATCCATCGGCACTGGTATGTAGCCGATGGGTCCACCACTTCTCCCGCAGGTATTTCGAGGACAAAAGACCACTCTCTCGCGTGAGAGCGCGAGTGGCCCATTGGAGCCTCGAAACAACCCACGGGGAATCCGCAACCGCCCGGATTGCAGGCGATTGCGAGCGTTCCAGGTTGAGCAGGCGTTGGCGCATCAAACCTGGAACGGTGGTGGACAGGGCGGGAATGCCAAGACCGCCGCCCGCGATGGGTGCGTGAACAAAACCGGTTGGGGTGTCCTTCGGCAATCTTAACCATTTGCGAACCGCTACGCGGGTCAGAATGTCAAGAGCTCTTAATTTTCCCAGTGTGGCGCGTCCGAGCACTAACACATGGTAGAGGCGCGGGAGTAAAAAGCAACGCACCAGCTTCAAACGCTGCTGCGGCTTTAACGGTGCTCTGGTTATCCTTTCAAGGTATGTCGCTAACTCGACTTTCACCTTCTTGGGCCCCGTCGAGCAAAAGTCAACACCGAGGTACCTCCATTCCGCAATAGTTGTTATATGCGGAATGAAGGCCTCGCGCCCCAGATGGAATTGGGGGCTAGTGATGACTTTGATCTTTTTGACTTTGCCCGACGGGACCAAGGACAACACAGAGCACTTTTGGGCGTTGAACGTTAGCCCATACTCCCATGCGCGCTCCTCAACCATGCGCAGTGTCTTCTGCAAGCCCCACACCGAGGAGGCAAATAGGAGGATGTCATCCGCATACGCAAGCGCATTTAGAAGACATCCGCCAAGGTGGTAACCGACGTCAGGAGGAACCGTCTCCAGGATACTGTCCACCACAAGGCAGAACAGTATCGGGGAGAGAGGGTCACCCTGCCTGACGCCCCTGCCTATTGGAAAGAGCTCCGACCTCTGCCCACGCACTTCAAACATCGTACTACTCCTCGCATACAGGGTGGATATGTACGAAATAAATTCGTACGGCACCCCCAAGGTGGTCAAGATCCTGGTGATAGCTTCATGGCTAACCGAATCAAAGGCCTTCGCGACGTCTAGGGAGGCAACGTGCAATTCCCGCAGGTGTACGCGGGAGTCATGGATGACGGCAGCAAATGCGGCGATATTCTCGCCGCAGCCGTCATCAAAGCACCGTTGCCTCAGGTCAACAAGACCAGACTCGCGAAGCCGGTTAGCCAGGATCTTGTGGAGATGCCTAACCACCACCGACGTTATCGAAATAGGCCGATAGTCGCCCGGAGAGTCGGGATTACCCGACTTTTTCGGAACGAAAACGGTCCTACTCGCTAGTAACGCCGGTGGGAATCCGCCTGTAGCGAGGACGATGTTAAAAAGGAGGGCCCTAACAGATGGTGGGACGGCCCTCCACTGGCGAACGCTTATACCGTCCGGTCCGGGGGCTGACTGAAGTGGCAAGGTGGTAGCTGCCACTTCCTCGCAAGATACGGGGTACCACAGGTGTGCCAGCTCGGGCTTACGCCCTGATGGTGGGGCTGGCGGTACCGATTTGGACTTCTGTCCAACGAACGGCCCCCAATGCGAGGCCATACGCCTCACATCGGGGACAGCCGTAGGTACACCACCTGTGGCATCCAGTATCTCGGAGCTGCCCATGACATGTTCGACCGGAATAGCCGCTGTATGCGTGCATACTCCAGTCGACGCTGGGCTTTCTTCCCCGG
The DNA here is from genome assembly GCF_907164935.1 of Osmia bicornis bicornis. Lineage (NCBI taxonomy): Eukaryota > Metazoa > Arthropoda > Insecta > Hymenoptera > Megachilidae > Osmia > Osmia bicornis. The sequence goes on from NW_025791380.1 coordinate 27,295, forward strand.
ACGGGAGGTAGGGCGCCGCCTTTGCGGTCGCAAATGATTTCCGGCTTGAGGAGGAAAGACAGAGCCAAGCCAAGATGACACGCCCGCACTGACGTCTATACCTTCCAAACAATCTTGTGGGACAAGTTGTCTGTGTCCCACCCTCGGATATTAAGGACCGCCGGGATAAGACCCCGGATGGCACCCTCAATATCATGCCCGAGGTGGCCCAAGAATGAGGCGTTGGAAGGAGAGGCGTCAGTGTGGACTGGCTCGGCTCGCACAGGGGCACATGGCGTCGAAGTCGCTCGTGGCGACTGGGGAGGTGGAGAGGAGGCGCTCTCAGCGTTACTGCTGGAGCTAGCGGAGGACACATTAAGGTCCTCCATAGCGGCCGCAACAAGGTTCCGGTATACTTGTCCCCGGCGCGCACCCTTGATAGCTTCAAGGGTGCGGTCGGGAACTATGGTTATCAGATGTTGGTTGATAAACCGGATACCTTGTCGGACCGCCATGGCCTCCTCTCTCGCCATGAGGCGCAGTTCTTCGGCGCCCCATTGACGCTTCACCCTGTGCACATCTATCTCCTCGTTGACAATTGCCGGATGAGCCGATTTTCGATGGACACCCAAACCGATTTTGCTCGCAAACGCTCGATCACAATTTGGACATGGGTATGACATGGGGATCGCTTCAGGGATAGCCAAACTACTATGGGGATCGGGAGGGGAAGGGCTCCGCTCCGACAGCGGAGGTGCTGCTGGACCGGCGGGCCGAGGCCCCCGCCGGAGATAATACCTTGTATTTAAATTCGCGCCAGCAGTATGAGGCCCGACGGGGTGGCAACCCGACGGGCCACAGCGGGGTTTCCCCCGCTAAGCCAGAGCCCCGTCCGCCACCGGAATATCCGGTGCCCGGACCACACCACGAGGAGGAGGGGTTGGCACATGGCACCGTTGAGGCAAGCCTCAAGCAGCACCTTTGTGGTCCTTTTTTATAGCAAACTCCTATACGAGTTTCCGTTTGCGATGTCGAGTAAGAAATCTAAGGGTAAGCCGGCTAGCGCTTTACCGCGTTCGTCGGCAAGGGGGCGGAGAGGCGGGTTTAACGCGCCGCCTACTAGGGGTATAGTAGACCCTTGTATAGTTGAAAGAATGGAGTCCCTAAAAAGGAACAACGGCTGGGACGGGTTCGAAAGCAGTAGCGAGGACGAAGCCCCCCAGACACATATTAAGGCGAGGAGAAAAACGTGTCGGCCACCTCCGGCGGCCCAACCTCAAAGGATTATGGAGGTAGGTTGTCCTGTCCCAGTGCCTGGCCACTCTGACGACGGTCCTGAGGCCGTCGCCAAGACTGAGTTCTTTGACGGAGACGTGGAGACCTTCATTACGAAGGCTTTTGCTTATACCGAGGTGGATACGGCTGGGAGTGGGACTGAGTACGACAGACTGACGATCTGGTCGACATTTGTGGGGGCGGGTGCTCCGCCTCCATCTGCCGTGAATAGGAGGGTACCTACGCAATACGAGACTAGGGCGTCCCGACTGGCCTTAGGGAACGACGAAGCCGTCGACAGCGGGAGAAAGGTGTACACATCACGCAGGGAAGGTGACCAGCGCCCTGCTCCTGACAAAGGTCTACCGGCAAAAAAGAAGACTTCGAAGAAGCTTCTTAGTGTACGAGCGGCCGAGGTTGCTCAGCAGGTAAAGGGGGACCCCGCCCGCATCATGGGGATCTTAGGAAACGGAGGTTCAAACCGTAGGTGGGCAGCAGCTGTCGCTCAGGCTCTCCGAAAGATAGGAATTGGGGAGGGAACACTCAGAGAGTGGAGGACGCAGATCGTTGGTAGTCTTGAGGACAAGCCTCAAGTAGGGTCACTCGTAGTAAAGAAGGCTGTGGATTTATGGGCCCTTAACAATCCCGATGTGCGCACTGAAGAACGGGCGGAGTGCATCGATGATGCGCTGGAGGCAGTGGACAAGACGGATAGCGCCACCATCAGTAAGTTAAATGCCGAGAAGGCGGAGATGGAGGCGGCTTTACAACGCAGCGAGGCCGAGGACGATGAGGCCGCATACGCTTTTTCGTATATACTAGCGGTTAATAGTACCGTAGGCTCACTTAGAGGAGAGAGGGTGTGTCCATTCTGCACCTTCTTTGAGCTAGGGGGTAAGGCATGTCGGGACGTGGGCATTGTCAGACAGGGGGGTAAGAGGACCTGGACCACGATTGACAGACTAACACACGGCGAGATGGGGGCCCAGTGGGTCAACGCAGCCGCGGAGGCGCACAATAAAGAAATGCACACACTGAATGGTAACATAGATAGTGTGGCGCTAGGTGCAGCGTCGCGGGAGGGGCGCTTCGGTATGCTAAGGGACCTGTTCTGGGATCAAGCGTGTGAAATGACTCACGAGGATGGGCCTAACGAGGGCACCACATATGAGACATTGCTGGCTAATCCTGTCGTATACTATGCTCGTGGACCTGATCGGTCTAGTAGGGCGCTCACGAACGCAGGCACTCTTCATCAATATTTTTGCCCGGGCGTCCGTGCGGTGGATGGTGGCTTCATAGAGGACGAACAGATCCGCGTAATGACGGAAGATGGGGATTTCGTCCCGGAGGAGGAGGAGGCAGACGAAGATGAGGTTGAACCCGAGGGCGCAGTCGGCGGGGCTGCTAACGTGGAAGCGGCTCCACTGAGGGTAGAACAATTGTTGTTGGGCCCAAGAGGGGAACAGGCGTTGATGGACAAAGCAATGCGTGATGGAGTGGCCGTAGTGATGGATCCACCGCCCCGTGTGAACGAGGGGCTGGGTCCCCGTCCGGTGAACCTGATTGGCGGGGAAGACTCGTGGAGGCGGCTCAAGTGGGTGGGGGTGGGCATTGATCCTAGGCTCAAGCATGGCAAACTACAGCGAACAGAGACTGCAGCAACGGTCATAGAGGCGGCGACCAACCCGGCTCCGTCTTGTCCCGGGGTCATTAATCCGGCGAAGGGCCTGTACACATATGGTTACATGAGCAACACCCCCTTGTTGGCGGCCGGGCTTGACTCATATATCGGTAGCAGCAAGGCAGACTACCGGAGTCTCGCTATTAAGGTCGACTTGTACGATGAGCTTAGAGAAAGACGCATGGTCCAGCCATCGGGTGTGGGTTACGCTTGGGCTACGGCTGAGGAACCTGAGAAGCACATTGTATCGACGCGTATGACTGGGGACTGGGACTATCAGGCGGTTTTTATCACCGCCGATGTGCTTGAGGCCATGCTCAGGAGCGGGGGTGACTTGCTTGTAGGAGGAAGAGGGGGGGAGGTGTGGAATGTCCGTCAGGATACGGTGCGGGTCATACCGGTCGCTGACAATGGGCAGCCTGACTGCGTTGGGAGGGATGCGTGGATAGTGTCCCAGCTCACATATCCCCTAGCACAGGTGTTCGACGTGTATGACATGGCAATGGTGGGTGACATGGGCGAGGGTGACGGTCAGAGGACACGACGTGAGACATTCATAAGGACAGCAGGCTTGGTAGACATCGCGGACCGGGTCTCAAAAATCATATTCGTCATACCGACAAAAACGACCTCCTCAATTTCATTGGGCGGTGTCGTATATGACGTGCAGAGTTGTGACCACAGGGGCGAACTCCCGCGTGACCGTGTCATAGTCGCCCACAATGTTAATGGATCCCACGACACCGTGGTCCGGCGGCTGCTGACAACAACTAAGTCACTGCGGGCTGGTTTTTCGGATTATGCATCAGGGTATTTTCCCAAGGGTATCAACTGGTTGGAGATCAACTCCATAACCGTTTCTCTGACGGTTAGGTGGCACCAGAAAATCGAGGGGATGAATTTGGGTGATGGTAGTGAATCCGTGTTTTACGGTGCACCCAGGGGGGTCCTTGAGACTATGGGGCTCGCGCCGGCAGATGCGGTGGCTGACGATAGTTACCGGGCGTACGGGGGATGGTCCGCGGTCCTGGGGATGGATCAGCGTGTGGCGAGACGACAGCGCGCCCGGCGGTACCCTGTGGTCAGGATTGGAGCATGGGATAATATGGCATCACTTGCTCTGGGGACGGGATACGCATACTATGACACGCATAACGTCGAGGATGATATACAGATAACCGCCAGATTTAGGAGCGGTGGACTGGATAGACTGAGCCGGGGAAGGCTCCTACGTCGGGGTTTTGAATTATTCAAACGTTCGAGTGCACAACAAGACAGGATCGCCTTCCCGGCAGAGGACCCACATACCGAGAAATACTGGAGTCGTTTGATCAAGGATCCTATCCATGGGGTCGGTACCACAACCAGCTGGTTCGCCGGCTATTTTATCACCGATTATGCAAATTATTCATGGGCTATAAACCAGCATGCCCAGGGTAATGGTGGTACCTTCACCGGGATCCGCACCCCTAGCTCTTATTGGCGTAGTATAACTAACACGGAATGGAGCGGCTTCTGTATCCAGGGTAGCGGAAGGCCGGGAGGGGAAGCATATGTTTTTGACACCTCCAGGCAGTCATGGACTGCTATGTGCTACGCTCAGTTTGGGCAGGGTGAGGATGATGCTCAGTTGGAGGAGGTCCTTATGCGATTGGACATGAACCAGTTCGTCGAACGAAACTGGGGGTTGTCTTACAAGACGCACCCACACGGGACACAGATGGATGGTGTGGTTTGGGCCGTCGACGAGTCATATGGCGGCGACTTGGCTCGTGTATTGGGATGGGAGGACAGAGGGAGTAGCGCCCCCCCCCCCTGATACCTGGGGGTGGGGAGTGGCAGTGAGGGTTAAAGATTATACCAACGAGACGATCAAGACGTTGGTAATTCCGAGGGGTACGGCTAGTACAGCCACAGGAAGCCAGTATGCAGACGGGACCATCCTGTTCCGCGGCGACATTGATGAGAAGGCGACAGGTTTACAGTCTAACTATGTCGATAGGCCGATGGGGCTTAATGCCTCAAAACTAGTAGCTAGGGGGGCTAAATCTAACAAGGAGGGAAACGGGGAAGGGGCTGCCCATGTGCCCGGGGTCAGCCCACAAGAGGAGAAGATTCTAAGTCTTCAGAGACAGGTGGAGGAAGCGACACTGGCTCGGACAGCAGAGGAGAGGATTACTGTAAACTTCGAGGATGCCGGACCACTGGGTTGGGAGAAGGAGGGAGCTCGAAACATCGGCACGGAGAAGGGGTTGGACCCTCCAACTCTAGAGGAGAGGGAGAATCAGAGGGGCGTTCGACAGCGCGAAGTTGTCCAGCGTGTTGTTGCGAGGCCCGAGGTTCTCGAAGAGCATGGAGGCAAGGAGGCCCAAGATGCCCTTGCGGCCGCACGGCGTTAGAGTACTTGGACGAGCGGGAATGGCGTGGCGACATGAGGATCATACCTGAGGACCAATGGTCGCCCGCTCTTTTCGATCGCATGAGAGAGGTCGCGGTGGGTGAATTGAGGGGGAAGCTTGGATACGAACTAAACTGTGGGTGTGGTAACCCTGCATGGAAGATGGAATATAATGAGTTTCTTCTTAATCTCAGGAAACCAGAGACCCGTCACAGGAGGTGCGACGGATGCTCATTGGGGGAGGGTGTTTTTGAGGATCATCTACACCTCTTATTCCGGGCTGCGTACCCGAGGGTTGGGAGGGCCGTGTTGGCACGAGCAGCTCAGCTTAAAACACAATTCCCTAATGCATGCATGCATGGGTTGCAGGGCGTGTTGAAGAAGGAGACAGGCTTGTACAAGATGGGGGGAATGTCGGTCACGCCGTATTGGCGAGAGTTCTGCTATTGGGAGCTTGGGTATGGGTTCGTGCCGTACAAGGACGTGGATGAACTCTTTCCTGAGGCAAAGAAGTGGTTGGGTGAAGAATTGGAGTTGGGCGGTCCCCTGGGTGAGCACGCGTATATGAGCATTCTGGTCGAGGAGGTCCGCAAGTTTATGGCCAGCGAGTGGAGAGTGCCAAAGAAGCTGGTCAGTATATCAGACTGGGTGCGTACGTGTAAGTGGATGGAGGGGAAGTCCGGTACTGGACAGAGTCTCAAGGTTGATGTAGAAGGTAGGAAGGCGCAGAGGGCCAGGGGGAAAGGTGTCGATGGGTACTATAAGCCAGATGAGCTAATTGAAGTTGAATTGGTTACTGCCAAGAAGGAAGAGATGCATGTGATGCAGAAAAGTGAAGGTTCGAAGATCCGCCCAGTGGTCAAAACGGGCAACGAGGTCAACAGGAAGATGAACTATCTGTCGACCTTTTTGGAGGATGGGTTGCACGGTTCACCCCTGAGTACTTTGTTTGCAGGCGAGGACGGGAATGAGAGAATAGACTACGACCTGATTGAAGCCGTCAGGTGTGACGTGTTGTGGAAGGTGCCGCTCGATCAGGGTGGATTCGACCAGCACCAGAGTAAGGAATCTATAAGGGTGGTGCTGGCTGAGGTTGGAGCCCATATTGCCGAGCGGGTGCCGGGTACTGATTTCGAGAAGGTGTTTGACGCGTTGTGGCGGTCACTCTTTGAGCTGGGCGCTGTCGTGCACGTCGGGGATAAACGTTTCCCCTGGGTGAATGGCCTTCCATCGGGCTGGAGGTGGACAGCTGTTCTGGATACTATCCTCAATATATGTAGCTTCAGGGCTATGTGTAGGGTGGCGAACGCGATTACAGGAATTGACAATATTGTGAGGCATTTCTATGCCCAAGGAGATGACGTAGTGTTTGGCACTCCTAGCCTGGAGTTTGTCCAAATACTCATCGATTGCTATGGTAAGGTGGGTTACGAGGTACATCCACTGAAGACATACATATCGCGGACTAGAGCGGAGTTCTTGAGGAGGAGTTATGAGCCGGTGGGGGTGACGGGCTACTTGGCGCGGAGCTTCGTAAATATAAGGTTCCGGAACCCGGTACAGGCATCACCACTTACACCCGGTGAAAGGTTGTACTCCAACCTCAGCCAGTGGCATTTGCTATCCTTGAGGGTCGCCAGTCCTGAAAGGTGTGCGGGATTGTACCACGAGTATGCCGAAGCACAGGGATTATCGGCAGAGAAAGCGGCCTCCTATGCTGTAACACCTAACGCATTGGGAGGGTGCGGAATCGACAGAATGAGTAGGATGGGAGTGTGGCTGTGGGAGCGGAGTGACAAGAAATTGTACACCGTAGAGACACGGAAGGAAATGAGGCTAGTCAAGCGTGATCTTGGGGCCTGGCGGGGTAGGTTTGATCGTCTAGGGTGGGAACTGACGGAGGGCGAACGCAACTTAATGCTTAGCCAACTGGCTGCAACATGGGGTTTGAGGGAGTCCACCTTGGTGGGTGATGCTCACTCTGACTTCGTGGAGGTAGCCCCGGTACCGATGGTACCGCCGAGGGGGGAGGTCTTAGTACCACGAGTGAGCGATCTATGGGATTTAGAACATGTGCCAGTCCAGATACGTGGCAACTATAAGCGCAAATTGGTTAGAGAGAGACGGGAAGCGGAGGGAATGAAGCCGGGTTGGGAGAGTTTTTTTAAGTACCTTACGCAAAAGGATGAGTATCCGGGTGTACACGGGATATCTGTGCGGGGAGTGGGAACATCCCGCTCCATTAACCGAGAGAGTGGGGCCAAGATACGGCGGCGCCATAAAGAAATGGGCTGATTTTTGTTTACGACGAGCACTAGGAAGTAGGGATATCGGTTTAGAGCGACTTCAAACTAACCTATTATGGATCGAAAAACATATGACATCAATGTTGAGGGACTTAGGTACCTGGGCATTGTTAGCACAGTAATGGTTTGAGAGGAGAGACAAGGAGTTATGAAAGATGAGGTAGAGGAGGTTCTTCCGCTTAGGCGGCCATCCGTTAAGGATGCTTAAAGGGCAGTACGACGTAAGTCCGGTGAGTAGCGCCACCGCCTGTACAGCTACCACCCCTCAGGGGGGAGTCGGAAAACCCTCCGACTGAAAATAAGAAAGAGCCGACAGGCCTCACCGGGGAATTCTGCGGGGGCACCGAGAAGAGAGTCATAGTTACTCCCGCCGTTTACCCGCGCGTTTTTGAATTTCTTCACGTTGACATTCAGAGCACTGGGCAGAAATCACATTGCGTCATCACCCGTGAGGGCCATCGCAATGCTTTGTTTTAATTAGACAGTCGGATTCCCCTAGTCCGTGCCAGTTCTGATCTAAGCGTTGAATGGCGGCCGAAGAAGCGACCACGACGGCGTAACCGCCACGGAAGCCTCGCAGCAAGGAAGATCCGCAGGAGGTCAAGGCACGGGACCGAGCTCGGATCCCGGGACGCGACCGAAGTCGCCAACCGTTCACCTCGCCCAGGCCCGGCACGTCAGCCAGACCCGCTTCCCGACCAAGCCCGACACGCCCCGCTCCTCAGAGCCAATCCTTATTCCGAAGTTACGGATCCAATTTGCCGACTTCCCTTACCTACATTAATCTATCGACTAGAGGCTCTTCACCTTGGAGACCTGCTGCGGATATGGGTACGAACCGGCGCGACACCTCCACGTGGCCCTCTCCTGGATTTTCAAGGTCCGAGGGGAAGATCCAGACACCGCCGCAACTGCGGTGCTCTTCGCGTTCCAAACCCTATCTCCCTGCTAGAGGTTTCCAGGGAACTCGAACGCTTATACAGAAAAGAAAACTCTTCCCAGATCTCCCGACGGCGTCTCCAGGTCATTTTGGGTTACCCCGACGAACACTCTTACGAGGGCCCGAATGGTATGCGGTTCCGCTGCCGGGTTCCGGAATAGGAACCGGATTCCCTTTCGCCCAATGGGTGTGCATCTCTGCAACTATTGTGTTATATTAATTCGATTTAGCCATATTTAACAGTTTTGTTTTGTTGCCATTTATCTGAGAGCTTTAGGACACCTCATTTACATAGGATTTCTCTTAGGGCTTAGGATCGACTGACTCGTGTGCAACGGCTGTTCACACGAAACCCTTCTCCACGTCAGTCCTCCAGGGCCTCGCTGGAGTATTTGCTACTACCACCAAGATCTGCACCGACGGCGGCTCCAGGCAGGCTCACGCCCAGACCCTTCTGCGCACACCGCCGCGACCCTCCTACTCGTCAGGGCTTCATGGAGGACCAAATTTTGTCCAGCCCCACTTGCCACTGACGGCGGAGTATAGGCGCGACGCTTCAGCGCCATCCATTTTCAGGGCTAGTTGCTTCGGCAGGTGAGTTGTTACACACTCCTTAGCGGATTCCGACTTCCATGGCCACCGTCCTGCTGTCTTAAGCAACCAACGCCTTTCATGGTATCCCATAAGCGTCGACTTAGGCGCCTTAACTCTGCGTTTGGTTCATCCCACAGCGCCAGTTCTGCTTACCAAAATTGGCCCACTTGGCACTCCTGATCCAATAATAAAATCTCATGGCTTCATTTGATGCAAGCAAGCCAGAGATCTCACCCATTTAAAGTTTGAGAATAGGTTGAGGTCGTTTCGGCCCCAAGGCCTCTAATCATTCGCTTTACCAGATGAGACTCGCAATAACGTTTCGAGCGAGTGCCAGCTATCCTGAGGGAAACTTCGGAGGGAACCAGCTACTAGATGGTTCGATTAGTCTTTCGCCCCTATACCCAGTTCCGACGATCGATTTGCACGTCAGAATCGCTACGGACCTCCATCAGGGTTTCCCCTGACTTCGTCCTGACCAGGCATAGTTCACCATCTTTCGGGTCCCAACGTGTACGCTCTAGGTGCGCCTCTTCTCGCAATGAGAACGAGACGCCCCGGGAGTGCGAGGCCTAATCGTAACGAGGCCCATCCTCCCTAGGTCGACACAGAGGACGACATTCACTTTCATTTCGCCTTTAGGTTTATTTATATCCCAATGACTCGCGCACATGTTAGACTCCTTGGTCCGTGTTTCAAGACGGGTCCTGAGAGTACCCAAAGCAATAGCGTCGCCGACCGGTAATTCAAAGCTTGGCCAGTCCAAGGACTCCTCCTGCTAACAGCTGGCCAGGCCCGGGGACGGCGCATAGTCCGTACATCCGGGTATTATAACTGAACCTAGCTTGCGGCGGTCCTGACGCACACACATTCGAAAATGGATTGGTTGCGGCCCGATACCGTCTGAGTACCGTCGCGCAGTCGGCCAGGCAACCGAGGGTCTGTCACGAACGCCGTTAAAGCGACGGACAGGCTCCGCCTCGGACCGTAGACCGACACGCAACGGGTCGCGACGTTCTACTAGGGGAGAAGTGCACGACTACCTCGCCGGAACGTTCGCCGAAGGTGGCGTGCCCTCGCTAATGGAACCCGAGGGTCCATCCGGGGCATCGCGCACCAACGGGAGCCAGCGTGGTTGACGATGAATCTCCCCATTCGATCTTTTGGGTTTCTCAGGTTTACCCCTGAACGGTTTCACGTACTCTTGAACTCTCTCTTCAAAGTTCTTTTCAACTTTCCCTCACGGTACTTGTTCGCTATCGGTCTCGTGGTCGTATTTAGCCTTAGATGGAGTTTACCACCCACTTAGGGCTGCACTCTCAAGCAACCCGACTCTAAGGAGAGATCCTCCCGAAACGCGTACCGGTCACTACGGGCCTGGCACCCTCTATGGGTAAATGGCCCCATTCAAGATGGACTTGGACGCAATTCGATGTCTCGGGATAAACGGATCCTCCTGAACACTACATTTCCCAGCGGCGGTACCGCGGGATTCAGTGCTGGGCTCATTCCTGTTCGCTCGCCGCTACTAAGGAAATCCTAGTTAGTTTCTTTTCCTCCGCTTAATAATATGCTTAAATTCAGCGGGTAATCTCGCCTACTCTGAGGTCGTCAATTTCTTTGGTTTCATCGAAAGGTGAATATGATGCTCGATGCAAAAAAAAAATAAAAAAATAAACGAAAAGAAGCAAAAAAGCAAACACGTAGAGAATCTGTGCGTGAATCAACCTTTCGCATATTCAATTTTTCCTCTCTCACTCGTTTCAAAATGTTTGTATTATTTATCGTTCGATGAAACGAGCACAAGAGGGAAAAAAATTGAGACACGACGTTCCCATGATTTTCGTGTTACTTCCTTTTTGCTTCAAACATTTTACGGACTGCAGCTTCGTCGTATTGCTTTTATCAATTTTTAACAATTTCAAAGCGAAGACAACTCGCAAGACGACCCATTTCGTCCCGGTTCAATTTTAACGTCCGTCCGTATTATTTTTTGTTCCACAAGAGATTTCGAATAGGTTTCTTTTGTTTATTTATCATCCCTTCTTTTCGAGCGCAACGGAAGCAAGAGGAAAAGCAAGAGCGAGAGAGAACATTTCGCGTGTATTTCATTTAGCAATTTTAACCAACACGCGATGTACTCTCCACACACCTCTTAGATTTAACTGCTTTTCTTCTCTTCTTATCTCCCCTTAGCGCAAGGGTAAACCCAATTTTTCTCTGCTTTGGAACGCAACAACACTTTCGAGGACTGGACGACCGAGCGATGGTCGCGCGGTCTTCGCTTATCTTTAACAAACGAAGTAGTCCGTATGTATTCTAAATGTTGAAGCCTCCTAGGACTTTAAGCCATGCGAGACATTGAAATGCTGTTTTAACGGGAGCATGCATAATTGCTGCAAACATACTTTTATCACAAGTTCTAGCCACGCCACGGAGGCTTCGAAGTTCCTTCACCATTCGCTTTCCTCTCTTTTGTTACACAGTTTCAGACTACGATCAGGGGTACCGAAACACTGCATTGATTGTAAACAACCATTTTTATCTTGGAGCGGAGCGTTCCTTTACTCGTTCGATTTGTCTTGTCGCGTGTGTATTCGCTTTTTCGACGCTTTTTAACCATTTAACTTGTTTAGCGAAGCGAAACTCACAGACAGACAAAAGAAAGGAACAGCATCGCGCGTCAAACAGCGACGACCCATCTGAAGCGATCTTTCATTTATACACCGTTTGTAAACAGAGAGATATATAAAGCGCGGGGAATCATTCGAAACCCTGGGGCTATTCGAGCTTGCATTTCAGCAAATTATCATCTCAAACATTTCACTCGTTTGCTTTTTCTAAATTTATAGGAGAGCTTCTTTCGTTTATTTTTTCACACACCTTTCGTAAATATCGTTTCTGGCAACGTCGGGAGCGTAGATTTCTACGAGTGAACAATCGCGTAGATCCGATAATTCCAGCAGGATGGAGAATCTTTATAGATTATCTTTCGAGAACTCTGTGCTTTCACGGGCGGTCGTTTATAAATTTTAACGAACGACTCGCGCGCCGTGACGCACTTGCGCCAGTTCGAATAGATATTTCGAAGTTTGTTTCTCTCCTTTAACGGCCTGCATTTAGTGTATCTGTTGCGATTTTCGTCACATCGTTTCCACGACAAACGCCGACGAACTGCCCAACTATCGCTCGTACGTTGCGACTCTTTTTTTTATTTATCGTTCATTCATTCTTTCAATTTCGTTCGATAATCCCGCTCCGAAACGTTCTACTCTCGTTGAACGACGGCGGGATGTTTAAAAAATAATTTTTAACAAAAAAAAAAATCCGACTTCAAAATGCACTAAAAAGTATAAAATAATTTCCATTTCATTTATATCTGTATTCCACAGCTATTAATAATATCTACTTAATCGTTACATAGGATACCAAATACATTTTAAACTTTTCGGAGGCGGCGCAAAATTAAAAACTTTTCCTCTACTAGGAAGATCCTAATTCAGGTGTCGGCAACCAGTGACAAATGACCCATTTGATAATTTCAAGTGAACGATATTCAATGGGAATCAATATACCCATTACGAATTAACTATACTGCAGTTCACGAGTGACCGCACTTAATTCGCGCAGCTAGTGACCTACTGAGGTCTAGGGAGATTTTTAATGACGTGTGTTATTCCCCTTTACAGCTTGCTTCTTACTTTGCGTTCACCTCATGTTTTTCCGGAAAATAATAGAATTTTCATTGCATCGTGAAATTTTACAATATCATCACCGGTTTTCAGTTATCGTACGTCATATATTTCTGCCCACCATTTATATGATCGCAAGTATAATAAGAAGCAAGCTGGAGAGGGGAATAACACACGTCATTAAAAATCTCTCTAGACCTAGTGAGATGGGCGAGTAAAGTATGGTCTCTTGTAAACTGCAGTATAGTGCATGTACATCAGGAGTGCTGCCAATTTCTCATACAATCATTACAATTACAATGTTTTCAGCCGGACCTATAATTTTTTCTCTTACGACTTATTAATTACCAAGTTTGCCATACCACAATCAAATCGTATTAGCAGCACCGTTTGTTCGGGTATTTTTAATTTTGCGCCGCCTCCGAAAAGTTTAAAATGTATTTGGTATCCTATGTAACGATTAAGTAGATATTATTAATAGCTGTGGAATACAGATATAAATGAAATGGAAATTATTTTATACTTTTTAGTGCATTTTGAAGTCGGATTTTTTTTTTGTTAAAATTATTTTATTTCACAATTTTTAGTGGAATTCAGAGAAACGAACAATATTTGTAGGATGCCGTGCAGTTATATGTCAATGGGAATGGTTTAGTAAGGATCAATTACTGTTAGTTAATAAAAATAAAACAGCAGAACACGGAATAACATGTTTTTTAAATCACTTTATTAAGAAAAAAAAAAAATTTGGTTTTAATTATAGAAACATAATTTAACAATATTACCCCAGCCACCCGTTCCCCTTCCCCTTCCGCCTGTTCCCCTTCCCCTTCCGCCTGTTCCCCTCCCCCCCCCTACCCTGACCCCCCCGGTAACCCCTCAGGCGCCGCGATCTCCCTGCCGCCACTCCTCTTTCTGTAACGTATAAAATTGAAATTATTAGATATATATTTTTTCATTAAAATATTATTATTATAAATATTTTCCCTAATATTGAACAGCAGAGATGTTCTGATAAGGGCAATATTGAATTCCTCTGTACGAGGCAATAATTCATAATATAAAAAAGAATCTGTAATACATACTTCGCGGTGGCTTCGCCTCCTCGCCGGATTCCATCTCTTGCACCTGAGGGAGGGGCTCCTCCCTCGGTCGGTTGATCCTCTTGTTGCTGAGGGAGGAGCTCCTCCCTCAGTTGCTGCAACTGCTGTTGCTGTTGCATTTCCGATGATGCTGTTCCTGCTGCTGCTGCAGCAGCAGCTGAACATCCCTGAACATTTGTTGATATGATAGGATTATATATAGGCAGGCATGTTTTCTGAAATATTCACAACATACATTTTGCACAGCTTCTTTTACTTTTTCATGTACTCTTTAATTGCCATTATTAAGTTATAAAAATAATACTTACAATTGTTATCAGATTCTCCCATTGTTTTTTATTATGTTTTTATTATGACTTATGTTCTGAAACAAAATATTGTTTAGTAATATTTGTAAAAAAAAAAAAAAAAAAATATATAAGCAACAACAGGTACATTAATATTAGTTAATGACTAGAGGTAGAATGTTATCGATAAACAGTGACATAGTGTTTATATTGTATAGAACGAAAGTCTCACGAACGGCGACACGACCGTGTATATCGAAACACATCTATACTTTTTAAAGTGTATCAGGATAACTAACACTCAATATGTACTTCTTGTATAGTTTATTATTATATTCACTGAATACGAACACGGAAACTATTTTTCATTAGTGACGAAAATTTTTGATTGTTTGAATTGCGAATATGTAATAAACTACAATCAACTACGTATGTTTTAAACATCGACAAAAGCGATGAAAATGACATTCGAAATGTATCAGTACTCAAATATAATATTTTTTTTAAATTAAAGTTGTAGAAGAAATTCTAATTAGTTTTAAAATGAAGTTGTAGAAGAAATTATAATTATATGAATGTGCGATTTCATACCAAGTTCCACTGTCGACCAGTATAAATTAATAAAATTATTCGTTTGTTCCCCCATTTAATTTCGTACATTGTTTAACACCCGAACAACGGTTCTAATAGCAATAAATGTTTCCTACATTCGTATTCAGGGCACAGTCACCGATAAAAAAAGCAATATTGAATATTATTGATAATGATAATAAAAGAAAGGAAATATCTATTCATATTTGTTAACATATTTGTATTACTTTTTTATTCATTATAATATTTGTAATAAATATTTGTTAACAATTCAAAATCTAAAGTTAAATAATGAATAAAAATAATAAGTTATTCTTTGATGTAATAAAACTAGGTATTTTGTGTCAAAGTGACTATAATAATACAGCAACTAAATGAACCGTACCACCAGCCATTAAGAAATATTAATACATAATTAGATACAACGTAGACGGAAATGAAATATTGCACGTATCGTACTTACCACTTGATCGAATCGCTGTTCGTATGAAACTCAGCAGGAATCTCTGACTTCCAAAGGAAGAGAATTGGTGGGGCACATTCCAGGATCGCACATATTATTCTCTATGTTTACATTCCTTTCGGTATGTGCGTAGTAGTTTATATTGAACGTAAATATTCGTAATATTCTATTCGCCAGAAATGCGCAAAACTAAACGGCGTATAGTCAATGATAGAAATATTCATACCCTCTTAATGTTGAATAGTATTCGGTTCGAAGAATAATGTAGTAATTATAAAATTGTACACTGGGCTTAACAACCTTCATTTGAACCCCATGAAGAATTGTTGGGCAATATTGTAAAGTATAATGTACTTGAAAAAAAAAACCTGTAAACAAAAAAATTAGCTTCGCGAAGCAAATAGTAGAACGTGAGATATATAAAATCATAACGATATGAATATACGAATCAGTACCAAGATGCATAAAAAGACGCGTGGAAATTTATTGAATATAAGTAATGCAAATTTTTATAAAATTGCAAGTATTTGTGAATTTATGTTATATTAGATCCATTAACATTGCCGTGAGCTTTGTACGTATATCGCATTGAGCTATTTTCAACTTATCGCACAATGTAACGGAAATCTACTATAAGTTAGCCCATTATTGCGATCGACCTCACAATTAAACATACATAGGTAACAGCCCATAGACATATCGCGTAGTCAGTTGAAACGAAAACCTGGCAACGTTAGGTGTTCAATTGATTGATACCTACGGTAATAATTAAGTTGATATTTTCAAAAGTGCTGCAAAGGAGTCGGTTCTACTTCTATTATTTTATTATATTTTTTATATAATCCAAAAACCAACCGCGTCTGCTTGGAGCGACCAAAAATTGTTTGTAAGAACAAACCAACACGCGTCTGCGTAGAGCGACCAATAATTGTTTTTAAAAGTAAAACCGCGTCTGCGTAGAGCGACCAATAAAAGTTTGCAAAAACCAAAACAACAACCGCGTCTGCGTGGAGCGACAATAATTGTTTATAAAAACCAAAACAACCGTGTCTGCTTGGAGCGACCAATAATTGTTTGTAAAAACAAAACAACCGCGTCTGCGTGTAGCGACCAATAATTGTTTATAAAATAAAACAACCGTGTCTGCTTGGATGCGACCAATAATTGTTTGTAAAATAATAAACCAACCGTGTCTGCTTGGAGCAATGGTAGACCTACAAAAAATGCAATCCCGTATGAAGAAGTATCGTGCGAATGATCTAACGAAGTCACGCAATTAGTCTTTCTAAAGAACGTGAAAGAAACGCAAAGGCCACGGCGTGAAGAAACTAGTCGACGATCGCCGTTCACGATTGTCTGTAAAACGAAAATACGCTTGTTCGAAAGTATCGCATGAAACGATTGACAGAAAGAGAACGTCGGCTAAGCAGAATTTATAACCGTTTAAAAACGAAATCTGCGGAGGAAAGATCACGTCGTATCGAATTAATCCGCAGGCGTTTAAAAATGAATCGGCGGAGGAACGATCACGCGTATCGAATTAATCCGCAGGCGTTTAGCGAACAAATCTGCGTATGAAGATCAGTGCCGTTTCGCATTAATACGCAGGCGTGTTAGTGAACGAATCTGCCCGCGGACGATCACGCCGTTTCGCATTAATCCGCAGGCGTTTAGCGAACGATCTGCGGAGGAACGATCACGCCGTTTCGCATTAATCCGCAGGCGTTTAGCGAACGAATCTGCGGAGCAACGATCAACGCCTGTATCGCATTAATCCGCACGCGTTTAGCGAACGAATCTGCGGAGCAACGATCACGCCGTATCGCATTATTCGCACGCGTTTAGCGAACGAATCTGCGGAGCAACGATCACGCCGTGTGCCATTAATCCGCAGGCGTTTAGCGAACGAATCTGCCGCGGAACGAGGTCAACGTCGTTTCGCATTAATCCGCATGCGTTTAGCGAACGAATCTGCTGCGGAACGATCACGCCGTTTCCGATTAATCTACAGACGTTTAGCGAACGAATCTCCTGCGGAACGATCACGTCGTATCGGATTAATCCGCTACCGTTTAGCGAACGAATCCAATGAGGAACGTACGCAACGTCTAATGGTTATGAGAAATCGCATGCGAAAAGTACTACTAAGCGAACGTGTCGAATCAAGGAATACACGTTTAAGAAATATGCGTGAACTAGCTAAGAAACGGCGAAAAGAACGTCTCCCTTCAGGAAGACTACTTTAACATCGGCTATTAATATGTTTGCTAATGCACCGTGTGCAGTGTGTACAAGACTTATATCCGCAGCAACGTTATGCTTTACACACAGCAGCCGTTCTCTAGTCTAATTCCTGCAAATCTATTGGAATCAGAGAAGATAACAACATGTTCTCGTTGCCTAAATCATCTTAAAAAACATAAAGTTCCATCACAGGCATTCTGGAATAAAATGGAACTCATGCCTGTACCTATGGAGATACAGATTTATCGGAATCGAGAAACAAAATGTTGTGCAAATAGTACCGTTTCTTAAAATCATGAAATTCAGAATCGCTTCAGTCAGGATTGGTGCAAAGGTCAGGTAGTCCTATTTGCCCGCGATGTGTTCGAAGTAGCCGAGCAACTTCCACTAGATTAAACGAAACCGGCGGAATGATTGTAGTGGAAAGCCTCGAAAATTGGGAGTGACAAAAACAATTGAAATAGACGTTGGCAAACTTCGTGTAGCTTTACAATGGCTATTACAAAATAATGCTTTATACAAAAGATGTACGACCATGTTTTTCTAATATTACCAATAACATTTCGGAAATAGCTGATGTGTTGAAGAGCCTTGTATTGTAAGAAACGGAAAGGAAGTTGCAGAAAGAAAATAACGAATCAAACAGTAGATTTACGAATGTTGGACATAATGTAGCTATTTTACGAGGCTCGTGCCATCAAGCTACGGATCGGTTTCAGTTGAATCTCGCGGTAGGCAATGTTACTGGCATAGCTGCAGTTGCTTGTGTTGCGTTTCATTGCTCGACCCTAGTACGTGGTGTACTAGTGATGTTGATTATGTACTTTTAGTAGGAGACAAATTATTACCGTGATTGCATTGAAGCGCGAAGTAATCCTGACCCCAGAGAATCAATGTCGACTATTTAGCCGTTACCGAATATTGCCACTCATATCATTCAATAACAACAGAGTCAATATTACCTTGGGTATGAAATGGCTGTAAATGGTCATATTGATGTTGATAACGGTGATGAAGGATTTCCAAATTTAAGAAATGGTTTGATTAGGTTTTTTCAACAGTATATGTACAGATTCTTACAGCAAATTATACATCAGTAGCCGTATCATGCAACAACCAGTCGGAGACCACCTACTATTGGTTGTTTGATTCCCATGCAAGAGGTCCAAAAGGATATAAAGCACCATTACGGGGGGCCTCATGCTGTATGAAATTTACTACTATTGATGCTTTACAGGCCACATTGCGTCGTAATTTGTATGCGAAAGATGGCAACAGCAATGTATTAAATATCTATTCATTAACACCAAAACAATTCTATCCGGAAGAAATCGATCTCCACTGGTGGAAAGAATGCAACATCTGTCAGTTGGAACCCGTCGAACAGAACCCGACGAAACACAAATTATATTCGAAACAAGCATGTTACGTTCGGTTGACGAAGGTGTTCCCAACATCGACAGTGTCGTCTCAGTCAGTAATACTAATAATAACGAAGACAATGACCCGATAGAACTGGCGAATATACATAGAAAAACAGCGCCTCCTTTGAACCTAGAGAGAGAGAGAGGATGGAAGAACTGTGTTGGTTCTTCCTGTTCCCGGATGGAAAAAATGGATTTGGAGAGCATCGAGACATCCCAATAACACCACTGGATTACTTCCAAGCTCGTGTTCTTAGCAGTGACAAACGATTCCAACGAACAGATTATTTGTTCTTCGCATTATCTGTGGTTGAATACTACCGCGCAAAAGCTAGCATTTCAGTTCATGTAAAATGCGCCAAGGGGAGCATACTCCACAGGGATTAGTAGATAATACATCTCACGATGAGAAACATAAGGGATCGGCATCATACTGGAAACGCTGCTGTTCGGAATTAATCGCCATGGTCCGAAGTCTTGGACCGCCCACATGGTTTGCTACGTTCTCTTGCAATGATCTAACTGGCCAGATATGTT
>NW_025791381.1:0-25000 GCF_907164935.1 Osmia bicornis bicornis
TGTACATTTATATCATCACGGACGTTAGTTTAATAGCGTTTAACGATGGATCAGTCGTACAGAATGTGAAAATAAGATTGTTAAAATTTTCGACTAATCGGTTCTAAGAGGCGAAGCAATACGCCGCCAGGACGTTGAAATATTTCGGAGCGCAAATAAAGTTCGATTTTTTGGCTAAATGAAGCGAAAATGTACATTTATATCATCACGGACGTTAGTTTAATAGCGTTTAACGATGGATCAGTCGTACAGAATGTGAAAATAAGATTGTTAAAATTTTCGACTAATCGGTTCTAAGAGGCGAAGCAATACGCCGCCAGGACTGAAATATTTCGGAGCGCAAATAAAGTTCGATTTTTTGGCTAAATGAAGCGAAAATGTACATTTATATCATCACGGACGTTAGTTTAATAGCGTTTAACGATGGATCAGTCGTACAGAATGTGAAAATAAGATTTTTAAAATTTCGACTAATCGGTTCTAAGAGGCGAAGCAATACGCCGCTGGGACTGAAATATTTCGGAGCGCAAATAAAGTTCGATTTTTTGGCTAAATGAAGCGAAAATGTACATTTATATCATCACGGACGTTAGTTTAATAGCGTTTAACGATGGATCAGTCGTACAGAATGTGAAAATAAGATTGTTAAAATTTTCGACTAATCGGTTCTAAGAGGTGAAGCAATACGCCGCTGATACTTTCAAATATTTCGGAGCGCAACTAAAGTTCGATTTTTTGGCTAAATGGAGCGAAAATGTACATTTATATCATCACGGGCGTTAGTTTAATAGCGTTTAACGATGGATCAGTCGTACAGAATGTGAAAATAAGATTGTTAAAATTTTCGACTAATCGGTTCTAAGAGGCGAAGCAATACGCCGCTGATACTTTCAAATATTTCGGAGCGCAAATAAAGTTCGATTTTTTGGCTAAATGAAGCGAAAATGTACATTTATATCATCACGGACGTTAGTTTAATAGCGTTTAACGATGGATCAGTCGTACAGAATGTAAAAATAAGATTGTTAAAATTTTCGACTAATCGGTTCTAAGAGGCGAAGCAATACGCCGCCAGGACTGAAATATTTCGGAGCGCAAATAAAGTTCGATTTTTTGGCTAAATGAAGCGAAAATGTACATTTATATCATCACGGACGTTAGTTTAATAGCGTTTAACGATGGATCAGTCGTACAGAATGTGAAAATAAGATTGTTAAAATTTCGACTAATCGGTTCTAAGAGGCGAAGCAATACGCCGCCAGGACTGAAATATTTCGGAGCGCAAATAAAGTTCGATTTTTTGGCTAAAGGAGCGAAAATGTACATTTATATCATCACGGACGTTAGTTTAATAGCGTTTAACGATGGATCAGTCGTACAGAATGTGAAAATAAGATTGTTAAAATTTTCGACTAATCGGTTCTAAGAGGCGAAGCAATACGCCGCCAGGACTGAAATATTTCGGAGCGCAAATAAAGTTCGATTTTTTGGCTAAATGAAGCGAAAATGTACATTTATATCATCACGGACGTTAGTTTAATAGCGTTTAACGATGGATCAGTCGTACAGAATGTGAAAATAAGATTGTTAAAATTTTCGACTAATCGGTTCTAAGAGGCGAAGCAATACGCCGCTGGTAATTTGAAATATTTCGGAGCGCAACTAAAGTTCGATTTTTTGGCTAAATGAGGCGAAAATGTACATTTATATCATCACGGACGTTAGTTTAATAGCGTTTAACGATGGATCAGTCGTACAGAATGTGAAAATAAGATTGTTAAAATTTTCGACTAATCGGTTCTAAGAGGTGAAGCAATACGCCGCTGATACTTGCAAATATTTCGGAGCGCAAATAAAGTTCGATTTTTTGGCTAAATGAAGCGAAAATGTACATTTATATCATCACGGACGTTAGTTTAATAGCGTTTAACGATGGATCAGTCGTACAGAATGTAAAAATAAGATTGTTAAAATTTTCGACTAATCGGTTCTAAGAGGCGAAGCAATACGCCGCCAGGACTGAAATATTTCGGAGCGCAAATAAAGTTCGATTTTTTGGCTAAATGGAAGCGAAAATGTACATTTATATCATCACGGACGTTAGTTTAATAGCGTTTAACGATGGATCAGTCGTACAGAATGTAAAATAAGATTGTTAAAATTTTCGACTAATCGGTTCTAAGAGGCGAAGCAATACGCCGCCAGGACTGAAATATTTCGGAGCGCAAATAAAGTTCGATTTTTTGGCTAAATGAAGCGAAAATGTACATTTATATCATCACGGACGTTAGTTTAATAGCGTTTAACGATGGATCAGTCGTACAGAATGTGAAAATAAGATTGTTAAAATTTTCGACTAATCGGTTCTAAGAGGCGAAGCAATACGCCGCCAGG
This sequence comes from Osmia bicornis bicornis, assembly GCF_907164935.1. Lineage (NCBI taxonomy): Eukaryota > Metazoa > Arthropoda > Insecta > Hymenoptera > Megachilidae > Osmia > Osmia bicornis. Next base: position 2,395 of record NW_025791381.1, read on the forward strand.
ACTGAAATATTTCGGAGCGCAAATAAAGTTCGATTTTTTGGCTAAATGAAGCGAAAATGTACATTTATATCATCACGGACGTTAGTTTAATAGCGTTTAACGATGGATCAGTCGTACAGAATGTGAAAATAAGATTGTTAAAATTTTCGACTAATCGGTTCTAAGAGGCGAAGCAATACGCCGCTGGTACTGAAATATTTCGGAGCGCAAATAAAGTTCGATTTTTTGGCTAAATGAAGCGAAAATGTACATTTATATCATCACAGGCGTTAGTTTAATAGCGTTTAACGATGGATCAGTAGTACAGAATGTAAAAATAAGATTGTTAAAATTTTCGACTAATCGGTTCTAAGAGGCGAAGCAATACGCCGCCAGGACTGAAATATTTCGGAGCGCAAATAAAGTTCGATTTTTTGGCTAAATGAAGCGAAAATGTACATTTATATCATCACGGACGTTAGTTTAATAGCGTTTAACGATGGATCAGTCGTACAGAATGTGAAAATAAGATTGTTAAAATTTTCGACTAATCGGTTCTAAGAGGCGAAGCAATACGCCGCAGGTAATTTGAAATATTTCGGAGCGCAAATAAAGTTCGATTTTTTGGCTAAATGAGGCGAAAATGTACATTTATATCACCACATTGTCAGTTTAATAGCGTTTAACGATGGATCAGTCGTACAGAATGTGAAAATAAGATTGTTAAAATTTTCGACTAATCGGTTCTAAGAGGCGAAGCAATACGCCGCTGGTAATTTGAAATATTTCGGAGCGCAAATAAAGTTCGATTTTTTGGCTAAATGAAGCGAAAATGTACATTTATATCATCACGGACGTTAGTTTAATAGCGTTTAACGATGGATCAGTCGTACAGAATGTGAAAATAAGATTGTTAAAATTTTCGACTAATCGGTTCTAAGAGGCGAAGCAATACGCCGCCAGGACTGAAATATTTCGGAGCGCAAATAAAGTTCGATTTTTTGGCTAAATGAAGCGAAAATGTACATTTATATCATCACGGACGTTAGTTTAATAGCGTTTAACGATGGATCAGTCGTACAGAATGTAAAATAAAATTGATAAAAATTCGGCTAATCGGTTCTAAGAGGCGAAGCAATACGCCGCTGCGACTGAAATATTTCGGAGCGCAAATAAAGTTCGATTTTTGGCTAAATGAAGCGAAAATGTACATTTATATCATCACGGACGTTAGTTTAATAGCGTTTAACGATGGATCAGTCGTACAGAATGTGAAAATAAGATTGTTAAAATTTTCGACTAATCGGTTCTAAGAGGCGAAGCAATACGCCGCTGAGACTGAAATATTTCGGAGCGCAAATAAAGTTCGATTTTTTGGCTAAATGGAGCGAAAATGTACATTTATATCATCACGGACGTTAGTTTAATAGCGTTTAACGATGGATCAGTCGTACAGAATGTGAAAATAAGATTGTTAAAATTTTCGACTAATCGGTTCTAAGAGGCGAAGCAATACGCCGCCAGGACTGAAATATTTCGGAGCGCAAATAAAGTTCGATTTTTTGGCTAAATGAAGCGAAAATGTACATTTATATCATCACGGACGTTAGTTTAATAGCGTTTAACGATGGATCAGTCGTACAGAATGTGAAAATAAGATTGTTAAAATTTTCGACTAATCGGTTCTAAGAGGCGAAGCAATACGCCGCCAGGACTGAAATATTTCGGAGCGCAAATAAAGTTCGATTTTTTGGCTAAATGAAGCGAAAATGTACATTTATATCATCACGGGCGTTAGTTTAATAGCGTTTAACGATGGATCAGTCGTACAGAATGTGAAAATAAGATTGTTAAAATTTTCGACTAATCGGTTCTAAGAGGCGAAGCAATACGCCGCTGAGACTGAAATATTTCGGAGCGCAAATAAAGTTCGATTTTTTGGCTAAATGAAGCGAAAATGTACATTTATATCATCACGGACGTTAGTTTAATAGCGTTTAACGATGGATCAGTCGTACAGAATGTGAAAATAAGATTGTTAAAATTTCGACTAATCGGTTCTAAGAGGCGAAGCAATACGCCGCCAGGACTGAAATATTTCGGAGCGCAAATAAAGTTCGATTTTTGGCTAAAGGAGCGAAAATGTACATTTATATCATCACGGACGTTAGTTTAATAGCGTTTAACGATGGATCAGTCGTACAGAATGTGAAAATAAGATTGTTAAAATTTTCGACTAATCGGTTCTAAGAGGCGAAGCAATACGCCGCCAGGACTGAAATATTTCGGAGCGCAAATAAAGTTCGATTTTTTGGCTAAATGGAGCGAAAATGTACATTTATATCATCACGGACGTTAGTTTAATAGCGTTTAACGATGGATCAGTCGTACAGAATGTGAAAATAAGATTGTTAAAATTTCGACTAATCGGTTCTAAGAGGCGAAGCAATACGCCGCTGGACTGAAATATTTCGGAGCGCAAATAAAGTTCGATTTTTTGGCTAAATGAAGCGAAAATGTACATTTATATCATCACGGACGTTAGTTTAATAGCGTTTAACGATGGATCAGTCGTACAGAATGTAAAAATAAGATTGTTAAAATTTTCGACTAATCGGTTTGTTACGTATCCGTCTTGGAAATTTCCTTATATGGTGTTACAAACCCTTCTCAAGAAATTTCCTTATATGGAATCGGATGTGTGCACCCGACACCAACCGTCTTCTAGAAAATTCGAGACCAACGCAAAGCAAGGGCGCGGTCCTACGGGTCACGTAGAGTCAGTCCCCACCACCCTTTTTACTCTAGTTTTTGAGTATAAAAAGGGTGGCGACAAGGGCACCTCGGGTCTAGTTGAAGTCTAGAATCAGTTCGATACACGTCAGTACGTTCTTTTTCGGATAATCTCTGCAACGAGGAAACTCTGCGAGATCGGGTATTCAAGTCCCTTTCAAGCACTCACAGTAACTATACAGTACGTTGTCGGCTGTTAAGCATTATTATAATCGTTGTAATCCGCCCCCGTTTGCTCGTGTTCGTGAAAACCGAGAAGGATTAGATTCTTGCTTCGCGGAATCGAAACTAAACTTATTTTATTCAACTCATTTCAAACGTGCAACTTAGAGTTCAATTCATTGAATACCGCGACAATTACACACAACAATTGTAAGGTCCGGAATCGAGAATAAACTCATACTAGTTTAATTTACATACTATTGTACAATTATATTTACTGTCCAGAAACCCACTAAGGTGTACCTTTACCGCTCGAGGTACATCAATCAAGTTACGAGACCTAATACTAACGCTTCCTGCGGCTCCCTACGTTAGCCATACGTAGGTTCGTCCGCATATCACTCTCCTGAGGCTCCCTACGTTAGCCATACGTAGGTTCGTCCTCCACTCTACACCTTTCCTGTGGCTCCCTACGTTAGCCATACGTAGGTTCGTCCACCATAGCCAACCTCCTGGAGCTCCCTACGTTAGCCATACGTAGGTTCGTCTCCACGTCTACTTCCTTAGGCTCCCAGTGTTAATAACAACACTGGTCAAGCCATTAACAATTACCATTTACCTAAATTAAGCCCCGGCTACGCAGCCGCCCCCTCCGGCTCGTAACAAAACTGGTGACAGCGGTGGGATCCACTGAATAAATATCCGTAAGGATACCGTGGATACAACTGGACTTGTATTATAATTGTTCTATAGGATTTTCGCGTTAAAATGCCAGAAACCAGGCTTTCGGCTGACGAAGTCGCGAATCTTACCTTAACAATGGCTAATTCTATGGCCTTGTTAACACAGCGTAATTGTATTCAATTCGCTACCGCGCCGATACCCACTTTCGATGGCGAGAATCCAGCTTTGTCGGTTTTCGCTCAGAGTGTAGAAAACGGGCTCGCGTTAATACCAGATACGTCGGAAACAGAGTATCTGAGTATCGTGTTGACTAAACTCACCGGTCCGGCGCGGATTAGTATCCAAGATAAACAATTCAACAATGTAACTCAATTGTTACAACATTTGAAAAAACGATACGCTCCTGGGAAGAACTTGGCGTATTTCCAAGCTGAGGTTTCGCGCCTTAAAATCCGTGAGGACGAATCACTAAGGAAGTACATCGACAGAGCCAGCAAACTTGCCCATGGATCTCGTATCGCGATCCGCGAGAGGTACACGACCAACGTGGATCAGCTCATCAAGGAGATGGAAATGGACATCTTGGAGAATTTCCTTGAGGGTTTACCGGAGCGTGTGGCCTGGAGAATCGCCGCTCTGGACAAAAAGATTAAAACTTTAGAAGAGGCGTACGAAGCTGTGTTACAAATTGAACGTCGCCTCAAGAACCGACGACAGATTCAGGAGAAGGCATCACCTAGTCGTCGTAGAGAAGAGGATTTTCTCAGCTGGAGACGTCCTCGAGAGAAGGAACACAGGCGTGTGTACCCTCAGTCACCGTCACCCTATCGGCAAAGACCAAGGGATCGCAGCACATCTGGTTCCGAACCGGAGTTCGAAGAACGAGCTTCACGTGCAACGGCGTTGACTTTACGTAAGCATGATTATTCACGCTCTCCAAACCACTCACCGGAGGCGCCAAAATATGACGAGCCGTTCAACACCAAACACGATGTTTACGACTTTTATTGCGCAAACTGCAGTACGGTCGGACACGGTTGGAAGGATTGTGAAAAATCACCTCGCCGCGAAAGACCCCGATTCCAGTATCGAAGGGAGTCACGAGGGAATTTCTCACCTTTGAGGAAACCTTTAAACTCCAACAACGCTCACCCAAACGGCGAGGCGGTGAGCGTACGCAACGAAGATCGCCGGAAAATGGTCCGATTTGCAGACCAGAAACAGGAAGACGAATCAAGGAAGCACCAACCCCACGCATCAGGATCAAGGTTCCAGAACTGGAAAAAGGAACGGGAGAATTTCTAATTGATGGAGGAGCTTCTGTAAATCTGGTAGTTCTTCATGCTCTAGGAGAAAAGGCCGGAATCACATCGAAGGAAGGTCTTAAAATCGCTGGGCTCGCATCATCTACGATCCGAACCTTGGGAACTACCAGTTTGCAAATTAATGGATCTGCTACGGAATTTTACGTAGTAGAGGACTTGCCTATTTCCGCTGATGGACTCATAGGAAGCCCTTTTTTATTACAGGAAGGGGCTGAAATTTCCTATTACCATAAAACCTTGGTAACTCGTAACCAACCTATTAAACCTATATTCTTCAGTAACGCTGAGGAGATGGAACTGCATCCAGTATTGCCAATTAAACATAGATTGCCAGGACGCACAGCTCTCCAAATTGCAGTTCCAGTCGCAAATCCGGAGGTTATGGAAGGGTACCTAGCACGAATCAAGACTCCTGAACAGGTCTACATTGGAGAAGCAGCAGTCTGCAATCATGATGGAATTTGCTATGTCCTAGCCACAAACACCGGAGAAGACGAAATCGAAATCGACATTGAACCACAACGCATACATCCGTATGAGATTTTTGACTCATCAGATGACGATCCTATTCCTTCGTATCTAGCAAAGGAAACAAAGGAAGACAGAACTACACGTATCCAAGATCTTTTAAGGACCGATCATCTAAACTCTGAAGAACGACAACATGTGTTCAAAATTGTCAGGGAATTTTCTGATAGATTTTTCCTACCTGGAGATAACCTGGGCAAGGTTCCAAATTTTCATCACTCTATTTACACAACAGACGACATTCCGATTAATACTAGACAGTATCGGTACCCACCAGTACATCAGGAGGAGATACAACGACAGGTTGGAGCTCTGCTATCGCAGGGTATTATTAGACCATCCACCTCACCATACAATTCTCCTTTATGGATTGTACCGAAGAAACCGGACGCCGATGGTAACAAACGTTGGCGAATGGTAATCGACTTTCGTGCATTAAACGAAAAAACAACAGGCGACAAGTTTCCATTACCTAATATTCCAGAAATACTAGACAAGGTAGGCGGAGCAAAATACTTCTCAATATTTGATTTGGCAAATGGATTTCATCAGATTGAAATGAACCCAAAGGACAGACAGAAGACCGCGTTTACAACCCCACATGGACATTTCGAGTTTGTGCGTATGCCTTTTGGTTTGAAGAACGCACCACCGACATTCCAACGCGTCATGAACCGGGTAACATCAGGCCTGGAAAACGTACTTGTGTTCATAGATGATATGATTGTTTTTTCTTCATCGCTGCGTGAACACGAAATTAAAGTTAAAAAACTATTCGATCGCCTCAGGGAATATGGACTTACTCTACAGACTAATAAATGCGAATTCCTACGCAAAGAGGTTGCCTATCTGGGACACATTTTGTCTGCTGACGGGGTTAAACCAGATCCTAGGAAACTTCACGCCGTAAAAAACTTTCCGATTCCAAAAACACAGAAGAATGTGCAACAGTTTCTGGGACTGACGGGATACTATCGCCGATTCATCAAGGATTACTCTCTAAAGGCAAAACCACTAGTTCAGCTGTTGGGAAAAGGAACCCCTTTCCAATGGACTGAAGAACAACAAGGGAGTTTTGAACTATTGTGTAAAGAACTCTGTACACAACCAATATTACAATATCCAGATTTTGAACGACCATTTGTTATCACGACGGATGCTTCGGATCATGCGATTGGGGCAGTTTTAAGCCAAGGAGAAATTGGACGAGACTTACCAATTGCATACGCTTCTCGAAGTTTGAATCCAGCCGAAAGAAATTATTCAGCAACGGAAAAGGAGTGTCTAGCCATGGTATACGCAGTACAGTATTTCCGACCATATGTCTTCGGACGAAGATTTACACTTGTCACGGATCATCGACCGCTGGTTTGGTTACATTCAGTTAAAGACCCCACTTCACGGCTAGTAAAATGGAAATTAAGACTCTTAGAGTACGAGTACGATGTTATTCACAAGCCTGGGAAAATAAACAAAAACGCAGACGCTTTATCCCGGAACCCTCCTACAGTCTGTCTCCCTTTGATTCCACGAGAAGACAAGGAGTTCAAAGTGCCAATACCAAACCCGGACCCTCAGCCGGATACCATTGGTCGACGCATCCATGAATTGCGACGAGATCGGGAGAAAAGACCAACATACACGGAAGATACCAGCAGTTCTGATGAAGCGACAATCACGCCTCAACCCCGATCAATTAGAAGAAGGAAAATACATCAAGATCCAACCGACAGGATCACACCAATCATAAAATCACCATTACCTACCCCTTCACAAAATCTGTTGGAACTACGGGATGATATCAACCTAACCTCTCCATTTATGCCAATAGCGCATTCCACTCAAACCGCTGGTCATTTCATACCAAGTCCAACCACTTCCGAGACTCCACAAAATACTGAAGATTTAATATCTTTCGACGAAGAGGAAAACAGTCAGACTACCATAAGGCCTGCGTCTACTGTCGTGGAACTACCTGACCCTCCTACACCACCAACAGACGGACCAGATGTTCAAGGTTTACAACCACCCCTACAACCTGCCAGACCGCAGACTCCACCGGGTACACAAATTCAAGAAAGCACTCCAATGCACTTTAGTAATACTCTGCCCATCTGCTATGAATCAGCAGCGGACTCATTATCATCACACCCAGAAGACTCATCATCGGAAGAAGAACAAGATGATCACGGCCGCTGTAAAATAATAAATTGCGAAGAAACGCTCATCACCACAAAGGGAAACTACGCACACTTGACATCCGCAGATTGCCAACTAATTGATCCTGGAGGAAGAATGCTTGTCGATGTTGGCTATCTCGGAAAGGAGGACCTCTGCAACAATAATCCAAAGAAAGGACAAGTCATTACCACATCCAGGCAAGAATTTCAAATCTTTACCGTTTTTGTTACACGGAATTTTTGGGAAGAAATCAAAGAAGAAGACGTCGTTTCGGCACTGCAAAACTTGAGAACCGCTCTCAGAGAAACCAGGACAACAAATATTCGACTGACTATAACCAGGAAGCAGGATCGACCTACCATTCAGAGATATCAAGCCCTGATTAATAAAGTATTTAAAGATACCAGCATAGAGATTACCCTATGCCTGGGAACAATAAGGTTACCATCTGAAAACATCCGAAAACAAATAATAGAGGAAGCCCATAGCAGTTTATTAGGAGGACATAAAGGAGTAACAAAAACCTACAAACGTATAAGAGCAAAATATTCATGGCCAGGAATGAGAAATGATATTCAAGAGTTCATCAGGAAATGCAAAAGCTGTCAGGAACAGAAGTTAGTAAGAGCGAAAACTCGACAACCGATGCTAATCACAGACACACCATTGGAAGCGTTTGATAAAATCGCTCTAGACACTGTTGGACCACTCCCTGAGACTTCTGGGGGAAACCGCCACATCTTAACCATGCAGGATAACTTGACCAAATATTGCATAGCCGTTGCACTACCAAACATCAAAGCTACAACCATAGCTGATGCGTTCGCGAGACATTTCATTTCAATTTTCGGAACACCTCGTGAAATTTTAACGGATAGAGGAACAAGCTTTATGGGAAAAGTCATGACGCACTTGGCAGAAATTTTCAAAATTAAACAAGTTACTACTTCAGGTTACAGACCACAAACCAATGGTTCTCTGGAGAGAAGTCATATCGTACTTATAGAATACTTAAAACATTACATGGATTCATACGAGGACTGGGACCTGTACCTACCTTTCGCAACGCTATCCTACAACACGTCAGTTCACGAAGCTACCAATTTCACCCCGCACGAGCTGATCTTTGGAAAACCAGCCCGACAACCAAGTTCTTTTCCAGAGGGAGAAGAATTGGATACTTATGGAACTTACCTCACTCATCTAATCACAAGACTGACTGAAACCCGCAACATAGCAGCAGATAATTTAAACACCGCAAAGGACGATCGCAATACAAACCGGACAAATGGGTAGTTGGCTCAAGGAGTACCGCACCGGGCCCATTATAAGGTCACAGGGACCTTTCCAGCCAGGCAGCGGCAAGTTCAACCTTGGACGTGCCAGCCAGACACGAGACCCAAAGGCAATCGACCAGGGAACCTCAATGGCATCGCAACGAGGAAAGGAGAACCGACAACCTGCGGTGTCCTACATCTGGGAGAATGGGTTGCTCCTGGCCCAGATCACCGATGACAACATCACAACCTGGACGCCGGGTGATAGCCTGAGGAAACGCAGGAAACTGCGCCCAGGCACCCCTCCACCAACATGGGACCAGCCACTCCAAGGACCAGCATCCAACCGATCAACCAGCAACGGTGGCCATCAATCAAAAACTCCCTAAGCTAAGTCCCCACATATACACAATTACATACACGCACACCACACATCGCAATAGTTCAGTTCAAAAGTAATAGAATCATTTGGCAATTTTGGTGTACTCATCCGACTCCGAATGGTGAAAGCATCGTAACAAACGATGTTTCATCTTAGAGGGGAGATGTTACGTATCCGTCTTGGAAATTTCCTTATATGGTGTTACAAACCCTTCTCAAGAAATTTCCTTATATGGAATCGGATGTGTGCACCCGACACCAACCGTCTTCTAGAAAATTCGAGACCAACGCAAAGCAAGGGCGCGGTCCTACGGGTCACGTAGAGTCAGTCCCCACCACCCTTTTTACTCTAGTTTTTGAGTATAAAAAGGGTGGCGACAAGGGCACCTCGGGTCTAGTTGAAGTCTAGAATCAGTTCGATACACGTCAGTACGTTCTTTTCGGATAATCTCTGCAACGAGGAAACTCTGCGAGATCGGGTATTCAAGTCCCTTTCAAGCACTCACAGTAACTATACAGTACGTTGTCGGCTGTTAAGCATTATTATAATCGTTGTAATCCGCCCCCGTTTGCTCGTGTTCGTGAAAACCGAGAAGGATTAGATTCTTGCTTCGCGGAATCGAAACTAAACTTATTTTATTCAACTCATTTCAAACGTGCAACTTAGAGTTCAATTCATTGAATACCGCGACAATTACACACAACAATTGTAAGGTCCGGAATAGAGAATAAACTCATACTAGTTTAATTTACATACTATTGTACAATTATATTTACTGTCCAGAAACCCACTAAGGTGTACCTTTACCGCTCGAGGTACATCAATCAAGTTACGAGACCTAATACTAACGCTTCCTGCGGCTCCCTACGTTAGCCATACGTAGGTTCGTCCGCATATCATTCTCTTGAGGCTCCCTACGTTAGCCATACGTAGGTTCGTCCTCCACTCTACACCTTTCCTGTGGCTCCCTACGTTAGCCATACGTAGGTTCGTCCACCATAGCCAACCTCCTGGAGCTCCCTACGTTAGCCATACGTAGGTTCGTCTCCACGTCTACTTCCTTAGGCTCCCAGTGTTAATAACAACACTGGTCAAGCCATTAACAATTACCATTTACCTAAATTAAGCCCCGGCTACGCAGCCGCCCCCTCCGGCTCGTAACAGTTCTAAGAGGCAAAGCAACACGCTGCTGGGACTGAAATATTTCGGAGCGCAAATAAAGTTCGATTCTTTGGCTAAATGAAGCGAAAATGTACATTTGTATCATCACGGACGTTAGTTTAATAGCATTTAACGATGGTTCAGTCGTACAGAATGTAAAAATAAGATTGTTAAAAATTTCGACTAATCGGTTCTAAGAGGCGAAGCAATACGCCGCTGGTAATTTGAAATATTTCGGAGCGCAAATAAAGTTCGATTTTTTGGCTAAATGGAGCGAAAATGTACATTTGTATCATCACGGACGTTAGTTTAATAGAGTTTAACGATGGTTCAGTCGTACAGAATGTAAAAATAAGATTGTTAAAAATTTCGACTAATCGGTTCTAAGAGGCAAAGCAATACGCCGCCAGGACTGAAATATTTCGGAGCGCAAATAAAGTTCGATTTTTTGGCTAAATGGAGCGAAAATGTACATTTATATCATCACGGACGTTAGTTTAATAGCGTTTAACGATGGATCAGTCGTACAGAATGTAAAAATAAGATTGTTAAAATTTTCGACTAATCGGTTCTAAGAGGCGAAGCAATACGCCCCTGGGACTGAAATATTTCGGAGCGCAAATAAAGTTCGATTTTTTGGCTAAATGAAGCGAAAATGTACATTTATATCATCACGGTCGTTAGTTTAATAGCGTTTAACGATGGATCAGTCGTACAGAATGTGAAAATAAGATTGTTAAAATTTTCGACTAATCGGTTCTAAGAGGTGAAGCAATACGCCGCTGGTACTGAAATATTTCGCAGCGCAACTAAAGTTCGATTTTTATCCGACTTCGAAACTGAGGAGGATACTCAATTCGATGTGTATATTTTTTTTTTTAATTTTTTTTTTATGTATGTTCACCGATTACGCCGAGACGGATTGACCAATCGGAACGAAACCTTTTGCATCTGGTAGAGTATGTCTCCCGATTGGTCCCGTTAAAAAACATTTTATATTTTTTCACTCCGAACGCTTTTTATTCCAAAAAGCGTACCATTTCATGTACATGCGGCGAGCGGTCACCGATTACTGCGAGACGGATGGACCAATCGGAATGAACTTTTTCCGTCTTATAGAGTATAACCCCCTATTGGTCCCATAAAAAAATATTTTGCATTTTTTCACTCCTAACGCTTTTTATTGCGAAAAAACGTACTATTTCATGTACATGCGGCGTACGGTCGCCGATTACTCCGAGGCGGATGCACCAATCAGAATGAAACTTTTCGCGTCTTATAGAGTATAACTCCCTATTGGGCCCATAAAAAAAATATTTTGCATTTTTTCATTCCTAATGACTTTTTTTTCTAAATGTTTGTTCGCCGATTACTCCCTGACGGATGGACCAATTGGAACGAAACCTTTTGTATCTTCTAAAGTATGTCTCCCGATTGGTCTTGTTAAGAAAGCATTTTTCATTTTTTCATTTCTGTCAATTTTTATTGCAAAAAAATTGTACTGCTTCATTTATATTTTTTTCGGCGTTTATTCTACAGGGAATATACCGATTGTGACTTTTCAACATTTTCCGTGAAATGAAAAAAAAAATAGACTTCGTCATTTTCTCTATCAGTTGGTCGCTAAAAGAAGGGTTAGCTTCCTTTTTCACGTATCAGTCGCTGGAAGCTGATTTGGACTGTTTCTTTGCAAAAGTAACCGTCGTAATCTTTGCATTTCTGCGAGTGCTCTTTCGTCATGCGGTTTAACGAGGGCTTTGTTTGGTGCTAAATCGGATAGAGCAAAACCATCTAAACTTTTGACACGACTAAGAGCGACGTAAATTTGGCCTTTTGCAAAATTCTTTTTGCCAAGGTCAATTACAGCTTTGTTTAATGTTGTCCCTTGTAATTTATGCACCGTTACTGCCCAACTTAGAATAAGTGGTAACATTCTGCGCTCGACGTCCCCATAACCTTTCGTCGCCTGAAACGTTGCTACAACTGGAGATATTGGGATGTAACCGTCGATATCTTTAAATCTATTTCCAATGGACTCGTCGTCAAATTTTATGAGTACCGCGTCCGGCAACTCTCCTTGTTCTAGTTGATCTCTTCGAAGTGCCGGCCATGTAAATTTCTTCACTATTCCCATTGCACCGTTTATCAAACCATCAGAAATTGATATATTTCGTCGCAGCATGATTCGCGATCCTTCAGTTAACGTTATTGTATGTAACAGTCCGCCACAATTATTTACATTTGCAGGTATGACATTTTCTGGTGGCCTTTTTCCGTATGTAGCTGCCTCACGGGATTCGTCTATTGCATCAATGACGTACATTCGATGTGATTTTGCTAATTCATCAGTCATTTTTGAATTATATTCATCCACTAATTTTATCGTTGGGAATATTCTTACTGCTGCACCATCCTCGAACTCTCCGGTTAGAGGAACCCTTCTTCGTTCGCATAATATTTCCAGTTGAGAAGTTGTCACTTCCCCAAACCGAAGGTTATTCAATAAATCGATAAACTCAACGTCATCTCTTTGTCGCATATTAATGGTGAGTTCGCAGAATGAAAATTGATGCCATAAATTAATTTCTGCACTACACCAATGTGGCTGTACAAAACACCAGTGTCCTTTTACTGGGGGCAACTGCATGATATCGCCAAAGAGAAGTACATTTACGCCACCAAATAGTTTATCATTTGTTTTGAATTCTTGCAATCTTAAATGAATTATTCGCAAATTCTCGTAAGATACCATTGATATCTCGTCGATAATCAACCACCTTGTATGACGCCACTTTTGTCTCTCCTGTTCGAGCCTCTGTCCTGTCAGTCGTCGATAGGTCATGGCAGTACCCTTTTCAATAGGCAACGAGAACAAGGAATGCAGAGTTTTTCCGAATATTTGACGGGCAGCGACGCCAGTCAAAGAAGCTACTTCAATGAAAGATGGTTTTATCATCGTATCAATTGTAGGATTATAGCAGCGTTTAACATGTTCAACAAGTAATTTTAAAATAAACGACTTACCGCTACCAGCTCCTCCGGTAATAAACAGCAACATTTGTTCGGTATTTTCATCATCATCATTTTGTTTAATATCTTTCTCAATTACTTCGGAAACTGATTTCAATAAGTCTTTCTGTTGAATATTCAGACTTCGAATGCTATTAAGGAATACATCTTCGGGCATTGCACGTGTTTCTTCTTGCTGTTGATCTTCATATAAATCACCTTGATCATAATATACAGTTTCGTCGGCATGAATTCTGACTGGTTCTCCTAAATGTTCATTATTAGTTTCTTCTTCGTGTACAACATTCAAAGCAACAGCCTGGGCGAGCGCCGCTTCAATAATTTGCTCTGCGTGAGTAAATTGTTCGACGGATGCGTTACCGAACATAGGTTTCAACTCGCGTTGCCGTCGAAGAAAACATTGTTCCGAGGTTTCGTTTTCGGACATAAGTGTTCTTTCGTCACGAAATGGAATGTGACACACTATTAAGTTATAGAAATATCCTTCTCTATCACTGTTTAAGGTATAATATCGGTGGCGAAGTACAGCTGGTTTTTTTCTTATTCGCATTCGGGTATTGTCCTTTAATTTTATAAACCTCGACCTCGATATTTCTTCATCGTCATTTCTAAGTTCTGCGTCTCCATCCTCTTCCGTCCACAATCCACTTGAAACTGTTTCATATCGGACAGCAAATTCAGCTAAGCTTAAATCCTCTAGATTGTCTGGTCTCTTTACGTAACGATCGAATATGTTATTGAAAAATGATGTTTCATTTTCTTCGAATCGGAGGATTCTATATCTCTGTTCAGGCCGACAGCTGTTTATAAATACAGCTTTCCTCGAGCTCATTTTAAGGGGCAGATGGCATAACCGATATGCACATTCTGTCGCACAAACCATACGTTGAGATAGAATTGCCATAGATACCAAAAATAGTTGATCGCGGACGGTGCCGCTCCGGCGTTTCGCGCGTAAAATGGCTTCTTTAATAATATTTCCTGTGTCCTGCGGCTCGCATTTACTTGCGTATTTAGCAATATAATATGCGACAGCTGTAACATTTCCGCACGGTTGAATATCCATGTTTGCTTCCCACAGCTTTAAAAGAGTTGAGTTGTAATTGTTCACCATGGTTTCATTTCCTGTTCTCTTAAGTACGCAGAAACGTCCATTGTTCGCAAGTGTGTCATCTCGATCTAAGCACATCGTTCTTTTACTTATAGGTCTGGGGAATCCGAAACGACAACAACGATTATTACGATCTTTGTAACATGTAGCAGAATGTTTATGAATTTGGACTTTTTGAACTATGTCCCTCATACCTTGATTTTCATCCTCTAATGAACAAGATACAACTTTCTCAATAACGTGGCGGCCCTCGTTGGTAAGGAAATCAGGTACGTTTCCACACCAAAGAAGCATGTGTAAATGTGGACTTCCCCTGTTTTGAAATTCTATTCTATGCCAAAAATCGATAACAACGTCACCTAGGCAATCTGAGTTTCTCAAATATTGCATTAACGCGTTCACACGCAGCGTGAATTGTCTTGCGATAACTACAGGGTATCTCTGAACCAACTTTAGTCGATCTGCAAAAGTTAGGTTTTCGATTTCGGTAATTGGGCGACCATCGGCTAGTAGTAATGCTTTCAACATATCTGGCCAGTTCAGAACATTGCAAGAGAACGTAGCAAACCATGTGGGCGGTCCAAGACTTCGGACCATGGCGATTAATTCCGAACAGCAGCGTTTCCAGTATGATGCCGATCCTCTTATGTTTCTCATCGTGAGATGTATATTATCTACTAATCCCTGTGGAGTATGCTCCCCTTGGCGCATTTTACATGATACTGAAATGCTAGCTTTTGCGCGGTAGTATTCAACCACAGATAATGCGAAGAACAAATAATCTGTTCGTTGGAATCGTTTGTCACTGCTAAGAACACGAGCTTGGAAGTAATCCAATGGTGTTATTGGGATGTCTCGATGCTCTCCAAATCCATTTTTTCCATCCGGGAACAGGAAGAACCAACACAGTTCTTCCATCCTTCTCTCTCTCTCTAGGTTCAAAGGAGGCGCTGTTTTTCTATGTATATTCGCCAGTTCTATCGGGTCATTGTCTTCGTTATTATTAGTATTACTGACTGAGACGACACTGTCGATGTTGGGAACACCTTCGTCAACCGAATGTAACATGCTTGTTTCGAATATAATTTGTGTTTCGTCGGGTTCTGTTCGACGGGTTCCAACTGACAGATGTTGCATTCTTTCCACCAGTGGAGATCGATTTCTTCCGGATAGAATTGTTATTGGTGTTAATGAATAGATATTTAATACATTGCTGTTGCCATCTTTCGCATACAAATTACGACGCAATGTGGCCTGTAAAGCATCAATAGTAGTAAATTTCATACAGCATGAGGCCCCCCGTAATGGTGCTTTATATCCTTTTGGACCTCTTGCATGGGAATCAATCAACCAATAGTAGGTGGTCTCCGACTGGTTGTTGCATGATACGGCTACTGATGTATAATTTGCTGTAAGAATTCTGTACATATACTGTTGAAAAAACCTAATCAAACCATTTCTTAAATTTGGAAATCCTTCATCACCGTTATCAACATCAATATGACCATTTACAGCCATTTCATACCCAATGTTAATATTGACTCTGTTGTTATTGAATGATATGAGTGGCAATAATTCGGTAACGGCTAAATAGTCGACATTGACTTCTCTGGGGTCAGGATTACTTCGCGCTTCAATGCAATCACGGTAATATTTGTCTCCTACTAAAAGTACATAATCAACATCACTAGTACACCACGTACTAGGGTCAAGCAAATGAAACGCAACACAAGCAACTGCAGCTATGCCAGTACATTGCCTACCGCGAGATTCAATACTGAACCGATCGCTAGCTTGATGGCACGAGCCTCGTAAAATAGCTACATTCTGTCCAACATTCGTAAATCTACTGTTTGATTCGTTATTTCTTTCTGCAACTTCCTTTCCGTTTCTTACAATACAAGGCTCTTCAACAACATCAGCTATTTCCGAAATGTTATTGGTAATATTAGAAAAACATGGTCGTACATCTTTGTATAAAGCATTATTTTGTAATAGCCATTGTAAAGCTACACGAAGTTTGTCAACGTCTATTTCAAATTGTTTTTGTCACTCCAAATTTTCGATTTCGTTTAATCTAAGTGGAAGTTGCTCGGCTACTTCGAACACATCGCGGGCAAATAGGACTACCTGACCTTTGCACCAATCCTGACTGAAGCGATTCTGAATTTTCATGATTTTAAGAAACGGTACTATTCTGCACAACATTTGTTTCTCGATTTCCGATAAATCTGTTATCTCCATAGGTACAGGCATGAGTTCCATTTTATTCCAGAATGCCTGTGATGGAACTTTATGTTTTTTAAGATGATTTAGGCAACGAGAACATGTTGTTATCTTCTCTGATTCCAATAGATTTGCAGGAATTAGACTAGAGAAAGGCTGTGTGTGTAAAGCATAACGTTGCTGCGGATATAAAGTCTTGTAACACACTGCACACGGTGCATTAGCAAAAATATTAATAGCCGATTTAAAGTAGTCTTCCTGAAGGAGACGTTCTTTTCGCTGTTTCTTAGCTAGTTCACGCATATTTCTTAAACGTGTATTCCTTGATTCGACACGTTCGCTTAGTAGTACTTTTCGCATGCGATTTCTCATAACCATTAGACGTTGCGTACGTTCCTCATTGGATTCGTTCGCTAAACGGTAGCGGATTAATCCGATACGACGTGATCGTTCCGCAGGAGATTCGTTCGCTAAACGTCTGTGGATTAATCGGAAACGGCGTGATCGTTCCGCAGCAGATTCGTTCGCTAAACGCATGCGGATTAATGCGATACGGCGTGATCGTTCCTCCGCAGATTCGTTCGCTAAACGTCTGCGGATTAATGCGATACGGCGTGATCGTTGCTCCGCAGATTCGTTCGCTAAACGCGTGCGGATTAATGCGATACGGCGTGATCGTTGCTCCGCAGATTCGTTCGCTAAACGCCTGCGGATTAATGCGATACGGCGTGATCGTTCCTCCGCAGATTCATTTTTTAAACGCCTGCGGATTAATTCGATACGACGTGATCGTTCCTCCGCAGATTCGTTTTTTAAACGGTTATAAATTCTGCTTAGCCGACGTTCTCTTTCGTCAATCGTTTCATGCGATACTTTCGAACAAGCGTATTTTCGTTTTACAGACAATCGTGAACGGCGATCGTCGATAGTTTCTTCACGCCGTGCCTTTGCGTTTCTTTCACGTTCTTTAGAAAGACGTAATTGCGTGACTTCGTTAGATTCATTCGCACGATACTTCTTCATACGGGATGCATTTTTTGTAGGTCTACCCATTGTTCCAAGCAGACGCGGTTGGTTTATTATTTTACAAACAATTATTGGTCGGTCCAAGCAGACACGGTTGTTTTATTTTTATAAACAATTATTGGTCGCTCCACGCAGACGCGGTTGTTTTGTTTTTACAAATAATTATTGGTCGCTCCAAGCAGACACGGTTGTTTTGTTTTTATAAACAATTATTGGTCGCTCCACGCAGACGCGGTTGTTTTGTTTTTGCAAACTTTTATTGGTCGCTCTACGCAGACGCGGTTGTTTTACTTTTTAAAAACAATTGTTGGTCGCTCTACGCAGACGCGGTTGTTTTACTTTTTAAAAACAATTATTGGTCGCTCTACGCAGACGCGTTTGGTTTGTTCTTACAAACAATTTTTGGTCGCTCCAAGCAGACGCGGTTGATTTTGGATTATATAAAAAAGATAATAAAATAATAGAAGTAGAAACGACTCCCTTTGCAGCACTTTTGAAAATATTCAAATAATTATTACCGTAGGTATCAATCAATTGAACACCTAACGTTGCCAGGTTTTCGTTTCAACTGACTACGCGATATGTCTATGGGCTGTACCTATGTATGTTTATATTGTGAGGTCGATCGCAATAATGGGCTAACTTATAGTAGATTTCCGTTACATTGTGCGATAAGTTGAAAATAGCTCAATGCGATATACGTACAAAGCTCACGGCAATGTTAAATGGATCTAATATAACATAAATTCACAAATACTTGCAATTTTATTAAAATTTGCATTACTTAATATTCAATTAAATTTCCACGCGTCTTTTTATGCATCTTGGTACTGATTCGTATATTCATATCGTTATGATTTTATATATCTCACGTTCTACTATTTGCTTCGCAAAGCTAATTTTTTTGTTTACAGGTTTTTTTTTTTCAAGTACATTATACTTTACAATATTGCCAACAATTCTTCATGGGGTTCAAATGAAGGTTCTTTAATGCCCAGTGTACAATTTTATAATTACTACATTATTCTTCGAACCGAATACTATTCAACATTAAGAGGGTATGAATATTTCTATCATTGACTATACGCCGTTTAGTTTTTGCGCATTTCTGGCGAATAGAATATTTACGAATATTTACGTTCAATATAAACTACTACGCACATACCGAAAGGAATGTAAACATAGAGAATAATATGTGCGATCCTGGAATGTGCCCCACCAATTCTCTTCCTTTGGAAGTCAGAGATTCCTGCTCAGTTTCATACGAACAGCGATTCGATCAAGTGGTAAGTACGATACGTGCAATATTTCATTTCCGTCTACGTTGTATCTAATTATGTATATTAATATTTCTTAATGGCTGGTGGTACGGTTCATTTAGTTGCTGTATTATTATAGTCACTTTGAACAAAAAATACCTAGTTTTATTACATCAAAGAATAACTTATTATTTTCATTATTTAACTTTAGATTTTGAATTGTTAACAAATATTTATTACAAATATTATAATGAATAAAAAAGTAATACAAATATGTTAACAAATATGAATAGATATTTCCTTTCTTTTATTATCATTATCAATAATATTCAATATTGATTTTTTTATCGGTTGACTGTGCCCTGAATACGAATGTAGGAAACATTTATTGCTATTAGAACCGTTGTTCGGGTGTTAAACAATGTACGAAATTAAATGGGGGAACAAACGAATAATTTTATTAATTTATACTGGTCGACAGTGAACTTGGTATGAAATCGCACATTCATATAATTATAATTTCTTCTACAACTTCATTTTAAAACTAATTAGAATTTCTTCTACAACTTTAATTTAAAAAAAAATATTATTATTTGAGTACTGATACATTTCGAGTGTCATGTTCATCGCTTTTGTCGATGTTTAAACATACGTAGTTGATTGTATTTTATTACATATTTCGCAATTCAAACAATCAAAAATTTTCGTCACTAATGAAAAATAGTTTCCGTGTTCGTATTCAGTGAATATAATAATAAAACTATACAAGAAGTACATATTGAGTGTTAGTTATCCTGATACACTTTAAAAAGTATAGATGTGTTTCGATATACACGGTCGTGTCGCCGTTCGTGTGACTTTCGTTCTATACAATATAAACACTATGTCACTGTTATCGATAACATTCTACCTCTAGTCATTAACTAATATTAATGTAACTGTTGTTGCTTATATATTTTTATTTTTTTTTTTTTACAAATATTACTAAACAAATATTTTTGTTTCAGAACATAAGTCATAATAAAAACATAATAAAAAAAAATGGGAGAATCTGATAACAATTGTAAGTATTATTTTTATAACTTTAATAATGGCAATTAAAGAGTACATGAAAAAAGTAAAAGAAGCTGTGCAAAATGTATGTTGTGAATATTTCAGAAACATGCCTGCAGTATATATATATATATATTTCTTTTTGTTTTCTCTATCAGATCAACAAATGTTCAGGGATGTTCAGCTGCTGCTGCAGCAGCAGCAGGAACAGCATCATCGGGAAATGCAGCTGCTGCAGCAACTGAGGGAGGAGCTCCTCCCTCAGCAACAAGAGGATCACCGACCGAGGGAGGAGCCCCTCCCTCAGGTGCAAGAGATGGAATCCGGCGAGGAGGCGAAGCCACCGCGAAGTATGTATTACAGATTCTTTTTTATATTATGAATTATTGCCTCGTACAGAGGAATTCAATATTGCCCTTATCAGAACATCTCTGCTGTTCAATATTAGGGAAAATATTTATAATAATAATATTTTAATGAAAAAAATATATATCTAATAATTTCAATTTTTATACGTTACAGAAAGAGGAGTGGCGGCAGGGAGATCGCGGCGCCTGAGGGGTTACCGGGGGGGTCAGGGTAGGGGGGGGAGGGGAACAGGCGGAAGGGGAAGGGGATGGGGGGGCCGGGGTAATATTGTTAAATTATGTTTCTATAAATAAAACCAAATTTTTTTTTTTTTCTTAATAAAGTGATGTAAAAAACATGTTATTCCGTGTTGTGCTGTTTTATTTTTATTAACTAACAGTAATTGATCCTTACTAAACCATTCCCATTGACATATAACTGCACGGCATCCTACAAATATTGTTCGTTTCTCTGAAAATTGTTCCACTAAAAATTGTGAAATAAAATAATTTTTAACAAAAAAAAAAATCCGTCTTCAAAATGCACTAAAAAGTATAAAATAATTTCCATTTCATTTATATCTGTATTCCACAGCTATTAATAATATCTACTTAATCGTTACATAGGATACCAAATACATTTTAAACTTTTCGGAGGCGGCGCAAAATTAAAAATACCCGAACAAACGGTGCTGCTAATAACGATTTGATTGTGGTATGGCAAACTTGGTAATTAATAAGTCGTAAGAGAAAAATTATAGGTCCGGCTGAAAACATTTGTAATTGTAATGATTGTATGAGAAATTGGCAGCACTCCTGATGTACATGCACTATACTGCAGTTTACAAGAGACCATACTTTACTCGCCCATCTCACTAGGTCTAGAGAGATTTTTAATGACGTGTGTTATTCCCCTCTCCAGCTTGCTTCTTATTATACTTTGCGATCATATAAATGGTGGGCAGAAATATATGACGTACGATAACTGAAAACCGGTGATGATATTGTAAAATTTCACGATGCAATGAAAATTCTATTATTTTCCGGAAAAACATGATGTGAACGCAAAGTAAGAAGCAAGCTGTAAAGGGAAATCACACGCACTATTAAAAATCTCCCTAGACCTCAGTAGGTCACTAGCTGCGCGAGTTAAGTGCGGTCACTCGTGAACTGCAGTATAGTTAATTCGTAATGGGTATATTGATTCCCATTGAATATCGTTTACTTGAAATTATCAAATGGGTCATTTGTCACTGGTTGCCGACACCTGAACTAGGATCTTCCTAGTAGAGGAAAAGTTTTTAATTTTGCGCCGCCTCCGAAAAGTTTAAAATGTATTTGGTATCCTATGTAACAATTAAGTAGATATTATTAATAGCTGTGGAATACAGATATAAATGAAATGGAAATTATTTTATACTTTTTAGTGCATTTTGAAGTCGGATTTTTTTTTCTGTTAAAAATTATTTTTTAAACATCCCGCCGTCGTTCAACGAGAGTAGAACGTTTCGGAGCGGGATTATCGAACGAAATTGAAAGAATGAATGAACGATAAATAAAAAAAAGAGTCGCAACGTACGAGCGATAGTTGGGCAGTTCGTCGGCGTTTGTCGTGGAAACGATGTGACGAAAATCGCAACAGATACACTAAATGCAGGCCGTTAAAGGAGAGAAACAAACTTCGAAATATCTATTCGAACTGGCGCAAGTGCGTCACGGCGCGCGAGTCGTTCGTTAAAATTTATAAACGACCGCCCGTGAAAGCACCGAGTTCTCGAAAGATAATCTATAAAGATTCTCCATCCTGCTGGAATTATCGGATCTACGCGATTGTTCACTCGTAGAAATCTACGCTCCCGACGTTGCCAGAAACGATATTTACGAAAGGTGTGTGAAAAAATAAACGAAAGAAGCTCTCCTATAAATTTAGAAAAAGCAAACGAGTGAAATGTTTGAGATGATAATTTGCTGAAATGCAAGCTCGAATAGCCCCAGGGTTTCGAATGATTCCCCGCGCTTTATATATCTCTCTGTTTACAAACGGTGTATAAATGAAAGATCGCTTCAGATGGGTCGTCGCTG
>NW_025791381.1:32500-48192 GCF_907164935.1 Osmia bicornis bicornis
TGCTTTGGAACGCAACAACACTTTCGAGGACTGGACGACCGAGCGATGGTCGCGCGGTCTTCGCTTATCTTTAACAAACGAAGTAGTCCGTATGTATTCTAAATGTTGAAGCCTCCCAGGACTTTAAGCCATGCGAGACATTGAAATGCTGTTTTAACGGGAGCATGCATAATTGCTGCAAACATACTTTTATCACAAGTTCTAGCCACGCCACGGAGGCTTCGAAGTTCCTTCACCATTCGCTTTCCTCTCTTTTGTTACACAGTTTCAGACTACGATCAGGGGTACCGAAACACTGCATTGATTGTAAACAACCATTTTTATCTTGGAGCGGAGCGTTCCTTTACTCATTCGATTTGTCTTGTCGCGTGTGTATTCGCTTTTTCGACGCTTTTTAACCATTTAACTTGTTTAGCGAAGCGAAACTCACAGACAGACAAAAGAAAGGAACAGCATCGCGCGTCAAACAGCGACGACCCATCTGAAGCGATCTTTCATTTATACACCGTTTGTAAACAGAGAGATATATAAAGCGCGGGGAATCATTCGAAACCCTGGGGCTATTCGAGCTTGCATTTCAGCAAATTATCATCTCAAACATTTCACTCGTTTGCTTTTTCTAAATTTATAGGAGAGCTTCTTTCGTTTATTTTTTCACACACCTTTCGTAAATATCGTTTCTGGCAACGTCGGGAGCGTAGATTTCTACGAGTGAACAATCGCGTAGATCCGATAATTCCAGCAGGATGGAGAATCTTTATAGATTATCTTTCGAGAACTCGGTGCTTTCACGGGCGGTCGTTTATAAATTTTAACGAACGACTCGCGCGCCGTGACGCACTTGCGCCAGTTCGAATAGATATTTCGAAGTTTGTTTCTCTCCTTTAACGGCCTGCATTTAGTGTATCTGTTGCGATTTTCGTCACATCGTTTCCACGACAAACGCCGACGAACTGCCCAACTATCGCTCGTACGTTGCGACTCTTTTTTTTATTTATCGTTCATTCATTCTTTCAATTTCGTTCGATAATCCCGCTCCGAAACGTTCTACTCTCGTTGAACGACGGCGGGATGTTTAAAAAATAATTTTTAACAGAAAAAAAAATCCGACTTCAAAATGCACTAAAAAGTATAAAATAATTTCCATTTCATTTATATCTGTATTCCACAGCTATTAATAATATCTACTTAATCGTTACATAGGATACCAAATACATTTTAAACTTTTCGGAGGCGGCGCAAAATTAAAAACTTTTCCTCTACTAGGAAGATCCTAGTTCAGGTGTCGGCAACCAATGACAAATGACCCATTTGATAATTTCAAGTAAACGATATTCAATGGGAATCAATATACCCATTACGAATTAACTATACTGCAGTTCACGAGTGACCGCACTTAACTCGCGCAGCTAGTGACCTACTGAGGTCTAGGGAGATTTTTAATAGTGCGTGTGATTTCCCTTTACAGCTTGCTTCTTACTTTGCGTTCACATCATGTTTTTCCGGAAAATAATAGAATTTTCATTGCATCGTGAAATTTTACAATATCATCACCGGTTTTCAGTTATCGTACGTCATATATTTCTGCCCACCATTTATATGATCGCAAAGTATAATAAGAAGCAAGCTGGAGAGGGGAATAACACACGTCATTAAAAATCTCTCTAGACCTAGTGAGATGGGCGAGTAAAGTATGGTCTCTTGTAAACTGCAGTATAGTGCATGTACATCAGGAGTGCTGCCAATTTCTCATACAATCATTACAATTACAAATGTTTTCAGCCGGACCTATAATTTTTCTCTTACGACTTATTAATTACCAAGTTTGCCATACCACAATCAAATCGTTATTAGCAGCACCGTTTGTTCGGGTATTTTTAATTTTGCGCCGCCTCCGAAAAGTTTAAAATGTATTTGGTATCCTATGTAACGATTAAGTAGATATTATTAATAGCTGTGGAATACAGATATAAATGAAATGGAAATTATTTTATACTTTTTAGTGCATTTTGAAGACGGATTTTTTTTTTTGTTAAAAATTATTTTATTTCACAATTTTTAGTGGAACAATTTTCAGAGAAACGAACAATATTTGTAGGATGCCGTGCAGTTATATGTCAATGGGAATGGTTTAGTAAGGATCAATTACTGTTAGTTAATAAAAATAAAACAGCACAACACGGAATAACATGTTTTTTACATCACTTTATTAAGAAAAAAAAAAAAATTTGGTTTTATTTATAGAAACATAATTTAACAATATTACCCCGGCCCCCCCATCCCCTTCCCCTTCCGCCTGTCCCCCCCCCCCCCCCCTACCCTGACCCCCCCGGTAACCCCTCAGGCGCCGCGATCTCCCTGCCGCCACTCCTCTTTCTGTAACGTATAAAAATTGAAATTATTAGATATATATTTTTTTCATTAAAATATTATTATTATAAATATTTTCCCTAATATTGAACAGCAGAGATGTTCTGATAAGGGCAATATTGAATTCCTCTGTACGAGGCAATAATTCATAATATAAAAAAGAATCTGTAATACATACTTCGCGGTGGCTTCGCCTCCTCGCCGGATTCCATCTCTTGCACCTGAGGGAGGGGCTCCTCCCTCGGTCGGTGATCCTCTTGTTGCTGAGGGAGGAGCTCCTCCCTCAGTTGCTGCAGCAGCTGCATTTCCCGATGATGCTGTTCCTGCTGCTGCTGCAGCAGCAGCTGAACATCCCTGAACATTTGTTGATCTGATAGAGAAAACAAAAAGAAATATATATATATATATATACTGCAGGCATGTTTCTGAAATATTCACAACATACATTTTGCACAGCTTCTTTTACTTTTTTCATGTACTCTTTAATTGCCATTATTAAAGTTATAAAAATAGTACTTACAATTGTTATCAGATTCTCCCATTTTTTTTTATTATGTTTTTATTATGACTTATGTTCTGAAACAAAAATATTTGTTTAGTAATATTTGTAAAAAAAAAAAAATAAAAATATATAAGCAACAACAGTTACATTAATATTAGTTAATGACTAGAGGTAGAATGTTATCGATAACAGTGACATAGTGTTTATATTGTATAGAACGAAAGTCACACGAACGGCGACACGACCGTGTATATCGAAACACATCTATACTTTTTAAAGTGTATCAGGATAACTAACACTCAATATGTACTTCTTGTATAGTTTTATTATTATATTCACTGAATACGAACACGGAAACTATTTTTCATTAGTGACGAAAATTTTTGATTGTTTGAATTGCGAAATATGTAATAAAATACAATCAACTACGTATGTTTAAACATCGACAAAAGCGATGAACATGACACTCGAAATGTATCAGTACTCAAATAATAATATTTTTTTTTAAATTAAAGTTGTAGAAGAAATTCTAATTAGTTTTAAAATGAAGTTGTAGAAGAAATTATAATTATATGAATGTGCGATTTCATACCAAGTTCACTGTCGACCAGTATAAATTAATAAAATTATTCGTTTGTTCCCCCATTTAATTTCGTACATTGTTTAACACCCGAACAACGGTTCTAATAGCAATAAATGTTTCCTACATTCGTATTCAGGGCACAGTCAACCGATAAAAAAATCAATATTGAATATTATTGATAATGATAATAAAAGAAAGGAAATATCTATTCATATTTGTTAACATATTTGTATTACTTTTTTATTCATTATAATATTTGTAATAAATATTTGTTAACAATTCAAAATTTAAAGTTAAATAATGAAAATAATAAGTTATTCTTTGATGTAATAAAACTAGGTATTTTTTGTTCAAAGTGACTATAATAATACAGCAACTAAATGAACCGTACCACCAGCCATTAAGAAATATTAATATACATAATTAGATACAACGTAGACGGAAATGAAATATTGCACGTATCGTACTTACCACTTGATCGAATCGCTGTTCGTATGAAACTGAGCAGGAATCTCTGACTTCCAAAGGAAGAGAATTGGTGGGGCACATTCCAGGATCGCACATATTATTCTCTATGTTTACATTCCTTTCGGTATGTGCGTAGTAGTTTATATTGAAAGTAAATATTCGTAAATATTCTATTCGCCAGAAATGCGCAAAAACTAAACGGCGTATAGTCAATGATAGAAATATTCATACCCTCTTAATGTTGAATAGTATTCGGTTCGAAGAATAATGTAGTAATTATAAAATTGTACACTGGGCATTAAAGAACCTTCATTTGAACCCCATGAAGAATTGTTGGCAATATTGTAAAGTATAATGTACTTGAAAAAAAAAACCTGTAAACAAAAAAATTAGCTTCGCGAAGCAAATAGTAGAACGTGAGATATATAAAATCATAACGATATGAATATACGAATCAGTACCAAGATGCATAAAAAGACGCGTGGAAATTTAATTGAATATTAAGTAATGCAAATTTTAATAAAATTGCAAGTATTTGTGAATTTATGTTATATTAGATCCATTTAACATTGCCGTGAGCTTTGTACGTATATCGCATTGAGCTATTTTCAACTTATCGCACAATGTAACGGAAATCTACTATAAGTTAGCCCATTATTGCGATCGACCTCACAATATAAACATACATAGGTACAGCCCATAGACATATCGCGTAGTCAGTTGAAACGAAAACCTGGCAACGTTAGGTGTTCAATTGATTGATACCTACGGTAATAATTATTTGAATATTTTCAAAAGTGCTGCAAAGGGAGTCGTTTCTACTTCTATTATTTTATTATCTTTTTTATATAATCCAAAATCAACCGCGTCTGCTTGGAGCGACCAAAAATTGTTTGTAAGAACAAACCAAACGCGTCTGCGTAGAGCGACCAATAATTGTTTTTAAAAAGTAAAACAACCGCGTCTGCGTAGAGCGACCAACAATTGTTTTTAAAAAGTAAAACAACCGCGTCTGCGTAGAGCGACCAATAAAAGTTTGCAAAAACAAAACAACCGCGTCTGCGTGGAGCGACCAATAATTGTTTATAAAAACAAAACAACCGTGTCTGCTTGGAGCGACCAATAATTATTTGTAAAAACAAAACAACCGCGTCTGCGTGGAGCGACCAATAATTGTTTATAAAAATAAAACAACCGTGTCTGCTTGGACCGACCAATAATTGTTTGTAAAATAATAAACCAACCGCGTCTGCTTGGAACAATGGGTAGACCTACAAAAAATGCATCCCGTATGAAGAAGTATCGTGCGAATGAATCTAACGAAGTCACGCAATTACGTCTTTCTAAAGAACGTGAAAGAAACGCAAAGGCACGGCGTGAAGAAACTATCGACGATCGCCGTTCACGATTGTCTGTAAAACGAAAATACGCTTGTTCGAAAGTATCGCATGAAACGATTGACGAAAGAGAACGTCGGCTAAGCAGAATTTATAACCGTTTAAAAAACGAATCTGCGGAGGAACGATCACGTCGTATCGAATTAATCCGCAGGCGTTTAAAAAATGAATCTGCGGAGGAACGATCACGCCGTATCGCATTAATCCGCAGGCGTTTAGCGAACGAATCTGCGGAGCAACGATCACGCCGTATCGCATTAATCCGCACGCGTTTAGCGAACGAATCTGCGGAGCAACGATCACGCCGTATCGCATTAATCCGCAGGCGTTTAGCGAACGAATCTGCCGCGGAACGATCACGTCGTTTCGCATTAATCCGCATGCGTTTAGCGAACGAATCTGCTGCGGAACGATCACGCCGTTTCCGATTAATCCACAGACGTTTAGCGAACGAATCTCTTGCGGAACGATCACATCGTATCGGATTAATCCGCTACCGTTTAGCGAACGAATCCAATGAGGAACGTACGCAACGTCTAATGGTTATGAGAAATCGCATGCGAAAAGTACTACTAAGCGAACGTGTCGAATCAAGGAATACACGTTTAAGAAATATGCGTGAACTAGCTAAGAAACAGCGAAAAGAACGTCTCCTTCAGGAAGACTACTTTAAATCGGCTATTAATATTTTTGCTAATGCACCGTGTGCAGTGTGTTACAAGACTTTATATCCGCAGCAACGTTATGCTTTACACACACAGCCTTTCTCTAGTCTAATTCCTGCAAATCTATTGGAATCAGAGAAGATAACAACATGTTCTCGTTGCCTAAATCATCTTAAAAAACATAAAGTTCCATCACAGGCATTCTGGAATAAAATGGAACTCATGCCTGTACCTATGGAGATAACAGATTTATCGGAAATCGAGAAACAAATGTTGTGCAGAATAGTACCGTTTCTTAAAATCATGAAAATTCAGAATCGCTTCAGTCAGGATTGGTGCAAAGGTCAGGTAGTCCTATTTGCCCGCGATGTGTTCGAAGTAGCCGAGCAACTTCCACTTAGATTAAACGAAACCGGCGTAATGATTGTAGTGGAAAGCCTCGAAAATTTGGAGTGACAAAAACAATTTGAAATAGACGTTGACAAACTTCGTGTAGCTTTACAATGGCTATTACAAAATAATGCTTTATACAAAGATGTACGACCATGTTTTTCTAATATTACCAATAACATTTCGGAAATAGCTGATGTTGTTGAAGAGCCTTGTATTGTAAGAAACGGAAAGGAAGTTGCAGAAAGAAATAACGAATCAAACAGTAGATTTACGAATGTTGGACAGAATGTAGCTATTTTACGAGGCTCGTGCCATCAAGCTAGCGATCGGTTCAGTATTGAATCTCGCGGTAGGCAATGTACTGGCATAGCTGCAGTTGCTTGTGTTGCGTTTCATTTGCTTGACCCTAGTACGTGGTGTACTAGTGATGTTGATTATGTACTTTTAGTAGGAGACAAATATTACCGTGATTGCATTGAAGCGCGAAGTAATCCTGACCCCAGAGAAGTCAATGTCGACTATTTAGCCGTTACCGAATTATTGCCACTCATATCATTCAATAACAACAGAGTCAATATTAACATTGGGTATGAAATGGCTGTAAATGGTCATATTGATGTTGATAACGGTGATGAAGGATTTCCAAATTTAAGAAATGGTTTGATTAGGTTTTTTCAACAGTATATGTACAGAATTCTTACAGCAAATTATACATCAGTAGCCGTATCATGCAACAACCAGTCGGAGACCACCTACTATTGGTTGATTGATTCCCATGCAAGAGGTCCAAAAGGATATAAAGCACCATTACGGGGGGCCTCATGCTGTATGAAATTTACTACTATTGATGCTTTACAGGCCACATTGCGTCGTAATTTGTATGCGAAAGATGGCAACAGCAATGTATTAAATATCTATTCATTAACACCAATAACAATTCTATCCGGAAGAAATCGATCTCCACTGGTGGAAAGAATGCAACATCTGTCAGTTGGAACCCGTCGAACAGAACCCGACGAAACACAAATTATATTCGAAACAAGCATGTTACGTTCGGTTGACGAAGGTGTTCCCAACATCGACAGTGTCGTCTCAGTCAGTAATACTAATAATAACGAAGACAATGACCCGATAGAACTGGCGAATATACATAGAAAAACAGCGCCTCCTTTGAACCTAGAGAGAGAGAGAAGGATGGAAGAACTGTGTTGGTTCTTCCTGTTCCCGGATGGAAAAAATGGATTTGGAGAGCATCGAGACATCCCAATAACACCACTGGATTACTTCCAAGCTCGTGTTCTTAGCAGTGACAAACGATTCCAACGAACAGATTATTTGTTCTTCGCATTATCTGTGGTTGAATACTACCGCGCAAAAGCTAGCATTTCAGTATCATGTAAAATGCGCCAAGGGGAGCATACTCCACAGGGATTAGTAGATAATATACATCTCACGATGAGAAACATAAGAGGATCGGCATCATACTGGAAACGCTGCTGTTCGGAATTAATCGCCATGGTCCGAAGTCTTGGACCGCCCACATGGTTTGCTACGTTCTCTTGCAATGATCTGAACTGGCCAGATATGTTGAAAGCATTACTACTAGCCGATGGTCGCCCAATTACCGAAATCGAAAACCTAACTTTTGCAGATCGACTAAAGTTGGTTCAGAGATACCCTGTAGTTATCGCAAGACAATTCACGCTGCGTGTGAACGCGTTAATGCAATATTTGAGAAACTCAGATTGCCTAGGTGACGTTGTTATCGATTTTTGGCATAGAATAGAATTTCAAAACAGGGGAAGTCCACATTTGCACATGCTTCTTTGGTGTGGAAACGTACCTGATTTCCTTACCAACGAGGGCCGCCACGTTATTGAGAAAGTTGTATCTTGTTCATTAGAGGATGAAAATCAAGGTATGAGGGACATAGTTCAAAAAGTCCAAATTCATAAACATTCTGCTACATGTTACAAAGATCGTAATAATCGTTGTTGTCGTTTCGGATTCCCCAGACCTATAAGTGAAAGAACGATGTGCTTAGGTCGAGATGACACACTTGCGAACAATGGACGTTTCTGCGTACTTAAGAGAACAGGAAATGAAACCATGGTGAACAATTACAACCCAACTCTTTTAAAGCTGTGGGAAGCAAACATGGATATTCAACCGTGCGGAAATGTTACAGCTGTCGCATATTATATTGCTAAATACGCAAGTAAATGCGAGCCGCAGGACACAGGAAATATTATTAAAGAAGCCATTTTACGCGCGAAACGCCGGAGCGGCACCGTCCGCGATCAACTATTTTTGGTATCTATGGCAATTCTATCTCAACGTATGGTTTGTGCGACAGAATGTGCATATCGGTTATGCCATCTGCCCCTTAAAATGAGCTCGAGGAAAGCTGTATTTATAAACAGCTGTCGGCCTGAACAGAGATATAGAATTCTCCGATTCGAAGAAAATGAAACATCATTTTTCAATAACATATTCGATCGTTACGTAAAGAGACCAGACAATCTAGAGGATTTAAGCTTAGCTGAATTTGCTGTCCGATATGAAACAGTTTCAAGTGGATTGTGGACAGAAGAGGATGGAGACGCAGAACTTAGAAATGACGATGAAGAAATATCGAGGTCGAGGTTTATAAAATTAAAGGACAATACCCGAATGCGAATAAGAAAAAAACCAGCTGTACTTCGCCACCGATATTATACCTTAAACAGTGATAGAGAAGGATATTTCTATAACTTAATAGTGTGTCACATTCCATTTCGTGACGAAAGAACACTTATGTCCGAAAACGAAACCTCGGAACAATGTTTTCTTCGACGGCAACGCGAGTTGAAACCTATGTTCGGTAACGCATCCGTCGAACAATTTACTCACGCAGAGCAAATTATTGAAGCGGCGCTCGCCCAGGCTGTTGCTTTGAATGTTGTACACGAAGAAGAAACTAATAATGAACATTTAGGAGAACCAGTCAGAATTCATGCCGACGAAACTGTATATTATGATCAAGGTGATTTATATGAAGATCAACAGCAAGAAGAAACACGTGCAATGCCCGAAGATGTATTCCTTAATAGCATTCGAAGTCTGAATATTCAACAGAAAGACTTATTGAAATCAGTTTCCGAAGTAATTGAGAAAGATATTAAACAAAATGATGATGATGAAAATACCGAACAAATGTTGCTGTTTATTACCGGAGGAGCTGGTAGCGGTAAGTCGTTTATTTTAAAATTACTTGTTGAACATGTTAAACGCTGCTATAATCCTACAATTGATACGATGATAAAACCATCTTTCATTGAAGTAGCTTCTTTGACTGGCGTCGCTGCCCGTCAAATATTCGGAAAAACTCTGCATTCCTTGTTCTCGTTGCCTATTGAAAAAGGTACTGCCATGACCTATCGACGACTGACAGGACAGAGGCTCGAACAGGAGAGACGAAAGTGGCGTCATACAAGGTGGTTGATTATCGACGAGATATCAATGGTATCTTACGAGAATTTGCGAATAATTCATTTAAGATTGCAAGAATTCAAAACAAATGATAAACTATTTGGTGGCGTAAATGTACTTCTCTTTGGCGATATCATGCAGTTGCCCCCAGTAAAAGGACACTGGTGTTTTGTACAGCCACATTGGTGTAGTGCAGAAATTAATTTATGGCATCAATTTTCATTCTGCGAACTCACCATTAATATGCGACAAAGAGATGACGTTGAGTTTATCGATTTATTGAATAACCTTCGGTTTGGGGAAGTGACAACTTCTCAACTGGAAATATTATGCGAACGAAGAAGGGTTCCTCTAACCGGAGAGTTCGAGGATGGTGCAGCAGTAAGAATATTCCCAACGATAAAATTAGTGGATGAATATAATTCAAAAATGACTGATGAATTAGCAAAATCACATCGAATGTACGTCATTGATGCAATAGACGAATCCCGTGAGGCAGCTACATACGGAAAAAGGCCACCAGAAAATGTCATACCTGCAAATGTAAATAATTGTGGCGGACTGTTACATACAATAACGTTAACTGAAGGATCGCGAATCATGCTGCGACGAAATATATCAATTTCTGATGGTTTGATAAACGGTGCAATGGGAATAGTGAAGAAATTTACATGGCCGGCACTTCGAAGAGATCAACTAGAACAAGGAGAGTTGCCGGACGCGGTACTTATAAAATTTGACGACGAGTCCATTGGAAATAGATTTAAAGATATCGACGGTTACATCCCAATATCTCCAGTTGTAGCAACGTTTCAGGCGACGAAAGGTTATGGGGACGTCGAGCGCAGAATGTTACCACTTATTCTAAGTTGGGCAGTAACGGTGCATAAATTACAAGGGACAACATTAAACAAAGCTGTAATTGATCTTGGCAAAAAGAATTTTGCAAAAGGCCAAATTTACGTCGCTCTTAGTCGTGTCAAAAGTTTAGATGGTTTTGCTCTATCTGATTTAGCACCAAACAAAGTCCTCGTTAAACCGCATGACGAAAGAGCACTCGCAGAAATGCAAAGATTACGACGGTTACTTTTGCAAAGAAACAGTCCAAATCAGCTTCCAGCGACTGATACGTGAAGAAGGAAGCTAACCCTTCTTTTAGCGACCAACTGATAGAGAAAATGACGAAGTCTATTTTTTTTTTCATTTCACGGAAAATGTTGAAAAGTCACAATCGGTATATTCCCTGTAGAATAAACGCCGAAAAAAATATAAATGAAGCAGTACAATTTTTTTGCAATAAAAATTGACAGAAATGAAAAAATGAAAAATGCTTTCTTAACAAGACCAATCGGGAGACATACTTTAGAAGATACAAAAGGTTTCGTTCCAATTGGTCCATCCGTCAGGGAGTAATCGGCGAACAAACATTTAGAAAAAAAAGTCATTAGGAATGAAAAAATGCAAAATATTTTTTTTATGGGCCCAATAGGGAGTTATACTCTATAAGACGCGAAAAGTTTCATTCTGATTGGTCCATCCGCCTCGGAGTAATCGGCGACCGTACGCCGCATGTACATGAAATAGTACGTTTTTTCGCAATAAAAAGCGTTAGGAGTGAAAAAATGCAAAATATTTTTTTATGGGACCAATAGGGGGTTATACTCTATAAGACGGAAAAAGTTTCATTCCGATTGGTCCATCCGTCTCGCAGTAATCGGTGACCGCTCGCCGCATGTACATGAAATAGTACGTTTTTTTGCAATAAAAAGCGTTCGGAGTGAAAAAATATAAAATGTTTTTTAACGGGACCAATCGGGAGACATACTCTACCAGATGCAAAAGGTTTCGTTCCGATTGGTCAATCCGTCTCGGCGTAATCGGTGAACATACATAAAAAAAAATTTAAAAAAAAAAAATATACACATCGAATTGAGTATCCTCCTCCTTTTCGAAGTCGGATAAAAATCGAACTTTAGTTGCGCTCCGAAATATTTCAGTACCAGCGGCGTATTGCTTCGCCTCTTAGAACCGATTAGTCGAAAATTTTAACAATCTTATTTTCACATTCTGTACGACTGATCCATCGTTAAACGCTATTAAACTAACGTCCGTGATGATATAAATGTACATTTTCGCTTCATTTAGCCAAAAAATCGAACTTTATTTGCGCTCCGAAATATTTCAGTCCCAGCGGCGTATTGCTTCGCCTCTTAGAACCGATTAGTCGAAATTTTAACAATTTTATTTTTACATTCTGTACGACTGATCCATCGTTAAACGATATTAAACTAACGTCCGTGATGATATAAATGTACATTTTCGCTCCATTTAGCCAAAAAATCGAACTTCATTTGCGCTCCGAAATATTTCAGTCCTGGCGGCGTATTGCTTTGCCTCTTAGGACCGATTAGTCGAAAATTATAACAATCTTATTTTTACATTCTGTACGACTGAACCATCGTTAAATGCTATTAAACTAACGTCCGTGATGATACAAATGTACATTTTCGCTCCATTTAGCCAAAAAATCGAACTTTATTTGCGCTCCGAAATATTTCAAATTACCAGCGGCGTATTGCTTCGCCTCTTAGAACCGATTAGTCGAAAATTTTAACAATCATATTTTCACATTCTGTACGACTGATCCATCGTTAAACGCTATTAAACTAACGTCCGTGATGATATAAATGTACATTTTCGCTTCATTTAGCCAAAAAATCGGACTTTTGTTGCGCTCCGAGATATTTCAGTCCTGGCGGCGTATTGCTTCGCCTCTTAGAACCGATTAGTCGAAAATTTTAACAATCTTATTTTCACATTCTGTACGACTGATCCATCGTTAAACGCTATTAAACTAACGCCCGTGATGATATAAATGTACATTTTCGCCTCATTTAGCCAAAAAATCGAACTTTATTTGCGCTCCGAAATATTTCAGTCCTGGCGGCGTATTGCTTCGCCTCTTAGAACCGATTAGTCGAAATTTTAACAATTTTATTTTTACATTCTGTACGACTGATCCATCGTTAAACGCTATTAAACTAACGTCCGTGATGATATAAATGTACATTTTCGCCTCATTTAGCCAAAAAATCGAACTTTATTTGCGCTCCGAAATATTTCAGTCCTGGCGGCGTATTGCTTCGCCTCTTAGAACCGATTAGTCGAAAATTTTAACAATCTTATTTTCACATTCTGTACGACTGATCCATCGTTAAACGCTATTAAACTAACGCCGTGATGATATAAATGTACATTTTCCCCTCATTTAGCCAAAAAATCGAACTTTAGTTGCGCTGCGAAATATTTGAAAGTATCAGCGGCGTATTGCTTCACCTCTTAGAACCGATTAGTCGAAAATTTTAACAATCTTATTTTCACATTCTGTACGACTGATCCATCGTTAAACGCTATTAAACTAACGTCCGTGATGATATAAATGTACATTTTCGCTTCATTTAGCCAAAAAATCGAACTTTATTTGCGCTCCGAAATATTTCAGTACCAGCGGCGTATTGCTTCGCCTCTTAGAACCGATTAGTCGAAATTCTTAAGAATCTTATTTTTACATTCTGTACGACTGATCCATCGTTAAACGCTATTAAACTAACGACCGTGATGATATAAATGTACATTTTCGTTCCATTTAGCCAAAAAATCGAACTTTATTTGCGCTCCGAAATATTTCAGTCCTGGCGGCGTATTGCTTCACCTCTTAGAACCGATTAGTCGAAAATTTTAACAATCTTATTTTCACATTCTGTACGACTGATCCATCGTTAAACGCTATTAAACTAACGTCCGTGATGATATAAATGTACATTTTCGCTTCATTTAGCCAAAAAATCGAACTTTATTTGCGCTCCGAAATATTTCAGTCCTGGCGGCGTATTGCTTCGCCTCTTAGAACCGATTAGTCGAAAATTTTAACAATCTTATTTTCACATTCTGTACGACTGATCCATCGTTAAACGCTATTAAACTAACGCCTGTGATGATATAAATGTACATTTTCGCTCCATTTAGCCAAAAAATCGAACTTTATTTGCGCTCCGAAATATTTCAGTCCTGGCGGCGTATTGCTTCGCCTCTTAGAACCGATTAGTCGAAAATTTTAACAATCTTATTTTCACATTCTGTACGACTGATCCATCGTTAAACGCTATTAAACTAACGTCCGTGATGATACAAATGTACATTTTCGCTTCATTTAGCCAAAGAATCGAACTTTATTTGCGCTCCGAAATATTTCAGTCCTGGCGGCGTATTGCTTCGCCTCTTAGAACCGATTAGTCGAAAATTTTAACAATCTTATTTTCACATTCTGTACGACTGATCCATCGTTAAACGCTATTAAACTAACGCCTGTGATGATATAAATGTACATTTTCGCTCCATTTAGCCAAAAAATCGAACTTTAGTTGCGCTCCGAAATATTTCAAAGTCCTGGCGGCGTATTGCTTCGCCTCTTAGAACCGATTAGTCGAAAATTTTAACAATCTTATATTTACATTCTGTACTACTGATCCATCGTTAAACGCTATTAAACTAACGTCCGTGATGATATAAATGTACATTTTCGCTTCATTTAGCCAAAAAATCGAACTTTATTTGCGCTCCGAAATATTTGAAAGTATCAGCGGCGTATTGCTTCACCTCTTAGAACCGATTAGTCGAAAATTTTAACAATCTTATTTTCACATTCTGTACGACTGATCCATCGTTAAACGCTATTAAACTAACGCCCGTGATGATATAAATGTACATTTTCCCCTCATTTAGCCAAAAAATCGAACTTTAGTTGCGCTCCGAAATATTTCAACGTCCTGGCGGCGTATTGCTTCACCTCTTAGAACCGATTAGTCGAAAATTTTAACAATCTTATTTTCACATTCTGTACGACTGATCCATCGTTAAACGCTATTAAACTAACGTCCGTGATGATATAAATGTACATTTTCGCTTCATTTAGCCAAAAAATCGAACTTTATTTGCGCTCCGAAATATTTCAGTCCTGGCGGCGTATTGCTTCGCCTCTTAGAACCGATTAGTCGAAATTTTAACAATCTTATTTTCACATTCTGTACGACTGATCCATCGTTAAACGCTATTAAACTAACGTCCGTGATGATATAAATGTACATTTTCGCTTCATTTAGCCAAAAAATCGAACTTTATTTGCGCTCCGAAATATTTCAGTCCTGGCGGCGTATTGCTTCGCCTCTTAGAACCGATTAGTCGAAAATTTTAACAATCTTATTTTCACATTCTGTACGACTGATCCATCGTTAAACGCTATTAAACTAACGTCCGTGATGATATAAATGTACATTTTCGCTTCATTTAGCCAAAAAATCGAACTTTATTTGCGCTCCGAAATATTTCAGTCCTGGCGGCGTATTGCTTCGCCTCTTAGAACCGATTAGTCGAAAATTTTAACAATCTTATTTTCACATTCTGTACGACTGATCCATCGTTAAACGCTATTAAACTAACGTCCGTGATGATATAAATGTACATTTTCGCTCATTTAGCCAAAAAATCGAACTTTATTTGCGCTCCGAAATATTTCAGTCCTGGCGGCGTATTGCTTCGCCTCTTAGAACCGATTAGTCGAAAATTTTAACAATCTTATTTTCACATTCTGTACGACTGATCCATCGTTAAACGCTATTAAACTAACGTCCGTGATGATATAAATGTACATTTTCGCCTCATTTAGCCAAAAAATCGAACTTTATTTGCGCTCCGAAATATTTCAGTCCTGGCGGCGTATTGCTTCGCCTCTTAGAACCGATTAGTCGAAAATTTTAACAATCTTATTTTTACATTCTGTACGACTG